>NC_057013.1:4810188-4817326 GCF_000002595.2 Chlamydomonas reinhardtii | reverse complement strand
GCAGGGCGGGAGAGCGGACGAATGGTTATGGAGGGTGGTGGGAGGAATGGGAGGCGATTTGAGGAGGTCGAGGGCAGAAGGAATGCCAAGTTTTGGATGCAGGGGTTGCAGGGGCAGCGACTTGGTCCATGGAGACAAGTGCCGTGCCGTAGGCTTGCAGAATGCTAACGCTCACATATACACATGCGCAAGCACCCACGCACCCCCGCGCCCACCTGGTCGGGCGGCGTGTCGTGCATGCGGCGCAGCAGCGCGCCCACCGCGCCCTCCGCGAACAGCAGGTCCAGGTTGAAGGCGGAGTGGCGCAGGCCGTCGTCGTGCGCGTTCACGAAGCAGCGCACGAGCGTCTCCTGCGGGTGGTGTGGGGTGGTGGTGGTGGTGGTGGTGGTGGGGTGGTGGTGAGGTGGTGGTGGTGGGGTGGTGGTGGTGGTGGGGTAGTGGTGAGGTGGGTGGGGTGGGTGGAATGGGGAGGGCATTGGGAGCGCGTGGTTGGAGAGGGGCGCCGGGCACGGCGCAAGGCGACGCACGGCGGGCGACATACGAATGTGTGATACAATAGAGTTCCATCGCCCCACCGCTGCATGGCAGCATCACGCAGCCCGCACCACACCCCCACACCCCCACCGTCCACTGCGCCGCAGCCCGCCCCCACGGCACCTCCAATCCAACGCCGCCCCCACTGCCCCCCCCCCAATCCCTTGATGTGGTTTGGTTTGGGCTGGTACTTACACCCCTCCTCTCCTCCTCCGCCGCCCCCACCTGGTTCTTGGTGAGCTGCCCCAGCGGCACACCCTTGACCAGCGCCTTGAGCGACCGCGCCGCCACCACCAGGCTGTGCTTGCAGTCCAGCGCCGCCGCCAGCGGGTTGGGCGGCGGCCGGTCCACAACCAGCTCCGCCAGCGGCACAGCCAGACCGGCGCACACCTGCGGGCCGGAAGGGCGGAAAGGGGGGGGGGTTGCGAGGTTCAAAACAACGCTGGGAACAGGATTTTAGCAGGTGGAAAGAGGATGGGGTTCCACCATCACATGAGAAAGCAGAGACAGAGGGGAAAAGATCATGGGATGGGGATTGGAAGAGGAGTGAAGAACAGGTAAGGTCAGGGGACCTGGACGTCCCAGTGGGTCATGGCATGAACAAGACGGCCCGCCCGCTACAGCTCAAGCACACATCAACGGGTCCCTTGAAGCCACAGAAGTCACACGGAGCTGCAGCAAGACGGGCCGCCCTGATCTACAGCAACTAGCGACAGCAACACAGCCACATAACGCGGCACGGCAACTCACGTCATCCTCGAACAGGTCGGGATCGGCGGCGTGCACCACCGGATCGCTGAGCACCCCAAATAGCGCGTCCAGGCACGCCTGCGCCGCCTCTGTGGCCTCGTGCGCAAGCAGCGGGTGCGGCTGGCTGCTACTGCCGCTGCTGCTGCCCGCGGTGGCGGCGGCCGCCGGCGCTGCGGTCGCTGCCGCGGCCGCGTCGCCGCCTGCGGCGGCGCCGCCGCCGCCGTCGGCTGTCCAGGTGGAGAGCAGGAGGCGCTTCAGGGCCTGGGCGGCGGCGGCGCTGGCTTGCACCCGGGCCTGCAGCGGCGCACGTGGCGACTTGATGATGGTGGCCAGGATGCGCAGCGCGGCGGCGGCCTGCTCCCCAGGCGACCCCGCGTCCGCCGCCGCCGCCGCCGCCGCGGCTGCAGCGCCGCCAGCACCTGCAGCAGCACCGCCGCTGGGGGAGGCGGCGGAGGCTGCCGGCGCGGTGAGGCTGCTGGCGCAGGACTCCAGAGCGCGCGTGGCGGCCACACAGGCCGTAGATACCAGCAGGTCCTGCCCCTGCGGCGAGGCCGTGGTGGCGCCGCCCTCCGGCGCGCCGCCGCCGCCGCCGCCACCGCCCTCCGCCGACGCCGCCGCTGACGACGACGCGGCGAACGGCGACATACCCGCCGTCTCCGCCGCCGCCGCTGCGGCGGCGGCGTCGTGGCCGCCGTGCCGGTCGTCCGCCGGTGACACGTGCAGGTGCGCCTGCAGGTGCTGCAGCACCACCGGCAGCCGCTCCTGGAAGCGCTGCGTGCAGCGGCACACCAGCCCCACCAACTCATCCACGTGGCCGCTGTGCGCGCCGCCGCTGTCGCCGCCGTCCTCCTCCGCCGCGGCCACCGCCTCCGACGGCGGCAGCAGGTCCACCGCCGCCGTCAGGAAGGACTGCAGGTTCTCCGCCAACCCCACCAAAACCGCCTCAACCAGGCCCACAGGAGCGTGCGTGCCGCGGCCGGAGGCCGCGCCGGCTGCGGCGGCGCCGCCGCCAGCGGCTTCCGCCGCCGCCGCGGACGCGTCTGCGGTGTCCCTGGCGGCGGCGGCCGCCGCCTCTGCGGCCTGGTGGTGGGCTTGGTGGTGTGTGGTGAGCTCGCGCATGCGTCCCACCATGGCGGCAGCAGGCAGCGTCCCCATCAGGGTGGCGGTGTCGTCGCCAGCGCCGGCGCCGCCGCCCAAGCCGCCCAAGCCGCTGGCGTAGCTGGACACGTGAGACAGCGTGCCGCACGCACTGACCGCCGCCACCGCCGCGTGCAGGTGCTGCGCCGCCGCCGAAGAGGCGGCGCCGCCGCGCGGCGACAGCTGCGGCGCGCCCGCCACTGACGGAACCGGCGAGGAGGCCGCGCCCGCGCCCAGGCCCGCGCCCGCCACCGCCGCCGCCACCTGCGCCGCCGTCGGCTGCGGCTGCTTCTTCTGCCGCGGCCCCGACGTGCCAGACTTGGCGCCGGCGTGCTGCGCCTCCGCCGCCGCGATGGCGGCGCCGGCGGCGGCGCTGGTCAGCGCGCCCGCCGCCGCCGCCACCGCCACCACCAGCCCCAGCGGCGCCGCCGGCTGCGCCGCTGCGTCCGCCAGCACGCCCGCCAGCGCGGCCTGCCCCGGCTGCGGCAGGTGGCGGAACAGGTCCTCCAGCGCCCCCGCCGTGTCCACAGCCTGCGCAGAGCCACATCCATACACACATACACACACGTCACCACATTGACACACGCACATACACCCACACCTACGTCACTACACAGAAGGCGCAACGAAAGGTGCTTCAGCGCCTCACCCTGACCCCAATCCCCAATCCCCATCACCATCCCAGCACACGCCGCCGCACCTGGTGCAGCTCGCCGCGTGCCAGCAGTGTGGGCAGCAGCGTGGCGCGAACCGCCGCTGTGGACAGGTCGCCCAGCTCGCTCGCCAGAGCAGACAGCGCCGCGCCGCCCTGCCCGTCATCCACGTCAGCGTCAGCGGCGGCGCTGCCGGCGCCGTCGTCCAGCGCCGCCGCCGCCGTTGCGGCGGCCTGCTGCGTCAGCCCCTGCAGGTCAAACAGCACCTTGTATGGCGCCAGTGCGTCGCGTGCGGCGTGCAGTTTGCCGCGCGCGCGGCCCGACTCCTCGTGCTGCGCTGCCGAGTGGGAGGCCGCCGCCAGCGCGGCGGCGGCGCCGGGCGGCAGCGGCGCATGGCGGCTGGCGGCGCTGCCGCCGCGGCCCAGCTGCCGCCGGCGCGCCTCCTCGTCCTCCTCCTGCCGCCGCAGCAGCCGCGACAGCGCAGACATGAGCGCGCGCAGCGGCGAGGGCGTGGAGGAGGTGGTGGCGGCGGCGGGCCGCGCGGCGAGGAAGGCAATGAGCCGCTGCTGACGCAGCGACTCCACATGCCCGTCCGCCCGGCCCTCGATGCAGTTCAGCAGCCCGTCCAGAGCGCGCACCAGCACCGACGAGACGGCGGCCACCGGCGGCGGCGAGGCTTCCCGTCGCGGCGCCGGCGCCGGCGGCTGCGCCGCCGCTGCCGACGCGTCCGGGTCCGCGTCCGAGTCGGGGCCCGGCGGGATGACGTACGACAGGCGTATGTTCACGGTCTGGTGCTCAATGGTGCCCGTGCGCGGGCGGTTGTTGGCGGGCGCGTTGGCGGTTGGGGTGGTGGCGCCCGCCGCCGCCGCCTGCGCCGCCGCTGCCGCGGCGGCGGCCGCCAGCTCCGCCGCCAGCTTCTCCGCCGCCGCCAGCTGCTCTGCCAGGCCTGCCATTAGCGATACTACGGGCTCTAAGACCAACTCAGCGACCCCAGTTTCGCGCAGCTCCGCCGGCGTCAGCGCCTGGCATACGTAGCCGATCGTCAGCATGACGGCGTGCGTGACCGCCGCCGCCGCCACCTGCTGCCTGTGCGCCACCTCGCGCCGCCGCTGCGACTGCGACTTGGCGCCGTGCCCGAACGCCGCCTGCTTACCGCTGGCAGTGCTGCGCGGCAGGCGCATGATGCCGCCGCCGCCGCCACCGCCGCCGCCGCCAGCTCCCCCGCTGATCCCAATACCCGACGAGCTGGCACGCGCAGCGCGAACCATGGTCATGGATTTGAGGATGCCGGCGGCGTTGCTGGTGGCGGCAGGGGCGCCGCCAGCCGCGTTACCGCCACCGGTGGCTGCAGCGGCGGTGGCGGCGCCGCTGCTGGTGCCGGCTTCCAACAGGTATGCGGCGATGTAGCTGCGCAGCCCGGCCACAAGCGCAGGAAGCGCGCCCGACTCCACGCCCTGTGACAGTTGTTGTTTCTCTCTATTAGCAAGATGGAGCGACCGCCGGGATAGCTCGTATCAATACTACTTCCCCTTCAGCCGCTAAGCCCCGACCCGCGCCCCGCGCCCCCCGCACCGTCCCACGCCACCCAACCCAGATTACTAATGCCCCGAGCGTGCCGCACACACGTGATGGCACAGCTTCTGCTCTGAGTCCCGGCTGCCGAGCGCTGGCTCTGTTGCTGGGAGCCAGCCCGCCAGCCCACCATCTAGCCAACGACATAAAACTGATGATGGAACCCACTGGCAACGCCCACCTTGCGCACGCTCTCCTTTGATGCGCCGTACTGCGCGTACAGCCCGTCCGTGCTCAGGATGAGGCGCACAAGCACCCGACTGGCCGCTGACAGCACCCCGCCGCTGTCTAGCTGCTGCTCCGGCGGCGCGTCCGCAATGTCTCGCAGCAGCTGAGCCACCACGCCGAAGGCATCGGTCTCAGGGCGCAGGGCCAGCGGCACCAGCGCACCCCGCGAGGAGGGCCCTGCGCATTTCATGGGCGCATCGAAGGAAAGCTCAGCGAGTGGCAGGTGGAGGGGGTTCGAAGAAGCCCCGACGTGTGGTGAGCACGGGTCGGACACAGGCGGGTGCGCGGGCACTAGCGGACACTAGCGCCTCGATAACTCACAGTAAATGAGGCCCCATTCCTCCTTCTCGTCGCCCGCGAACATTTCCAGCAACAGTCGCTGGTATTTCCGCTCTGGCCGCTCATGTGCCCCGCTGGGCGGTGGCGCTCCGGGTAAAGGCACTGCTGGCATGTCCATGCCTGGCCCGCTTTTAAGAAGAAATAGCAGCAGGTCCAGCAGTCCTGTCTCCTCTGCCACCACGGCGCTGAAATTATGCAGCGCCGTGGCCCTGCTGATGACCTGGTGGAGATTCTCCACCAGCTCGAGCCGGTCCACTTCATCGCTCTCCGGGTCGGCCTGAAAGGCCTTCACCAGCGAGCGGATACGTGCACGGTCCATCCTTACGAACTTCGCAACGCAGCTAAGATGTACTCATGGTGTTACAAGCGACTCTTCCGCTCAAAGTCCGAACTTCGGCTCTCCAGTTTTCACGTATTTTGGGTGAGTACATGAGTACAAGTTAGTATATGAGCTAGTCCTTTTGTTTGGGCCGCGGGGTTGTTACTTGAAGCGCACACGAAGGGGGATAACTGCTTCCTTGCGACGGGACTTGTCGAAAGCCACTGCCCTTCAGTACTCGAGCCTGCCCGCAGCATGCGATAACAGTCCTTCCAGCTGCTCTCACGCATACTGCGATATGTGCTGAGGAGGAGACCCTAAATACACACTGCGGACACGCTATGGCACGCGACTTCCCCTACCCGCACCCGAGCGCATCTGATTTCCACCCCCATCCCCCGTTAATTGGATTCAGTGCTGGACCTCATTGCAGCATCTGGTGAGGACACACAATGGCTTCAAAGGCATGGTGGCAAGGGGGCGGCAAGGGGAAGGCCGGAGGGGGCCGCGATCGGGGCGTGTCTCGATCGGTCGGGTGCGGTCAATTCATACTTGGCTTCCTCTCCTAAGTTAAGAAATTGCTCAGACCGAATACCAACTAGAAACGTTGTCGAGGCCATTGGAAGCAAGACCCAACGCACTCCATTTGTGTTTGTGTTAGCTCGAAAGCTGCTGTGCAGTCACTAACTACATCATCCGTTGTAGTTGATGATATTATAGGATAAGGAAGCTCTACAAACTGGTCGGAGCGCAAGATGGCGGACGTGGAGGACGACACCGTTGGGCCGCCCCCACCGCCTGAGGATGCGGAGCAGGACCAGGGCGAGCAGGATACTGATGTGGGCCCCAGCATGCCCAAGCCAAAGAAGCGGAAGGTAACTCTAGTGCCCGCGATCTTTGACTTCGTTTGCTTTCGTGCTCGCAGGGCGCCATAAATAAAGCACATACTCTACATAACTACAGGTTCTGGAGTTCGAGCAGCAGTACCTGGAGGTACTGCCCTCGGCAGCCATGTATGAGCGCAGCTACATGCACAGAGACACCGTGAACAACGTGGCGGTGAGCAGCAGCCTTGCAGCGCGTCAGGGGTTTGTGGGGAGGGGGGTAAGGCTGGGAGGGGGGCCGCCTCGTGGGGCTGGGGCGGCTTGGGGCTTGGGAAGGCAGGAGTGATGGCGCTTGGGGTGGCGGGGGACGTCTTGTGCGGGCGCACATGCACTACCCTGTCACGCACGCACGGCAGTGCGCGGTGGCATGTGCATGCTAGGCCCAGGGTTTTCGGCAGCCCCGCCCGCCGGACGCAACCCGCGGCGGTGTGCCGCATCGGCGCCGGTGGGGCCTGGACCTGCTACCTACTAGCCAGATCGTGCGGTTTCGGTCAACCATACGCTGCCCGTGGATGCACACACACCTTGACCTCACTGCCTCTTTCCTGAACCCAACGGCCTATGTTATGCTGGCACAGGTGACATGCACAGACTTCATCATCACCACGTCCATAGACGGCTTCATTAAGTTCTGGAAGAAGCAGCCGCGCGGCATTGAGTTCGTGAAGCAGTACCGGGCGCACGTGGGCGCGGTGGACGGTGAGGAGGCGGACAGCGAGGCG
>NC_057013.1:4781069-4809382 GCF_000002595.2 Chlamydomonas reinhardtii | reverse complement strand
GGCGGGGGCGGGGGAAGGGATGGCAGGGTGGGACGGGGCGGGGGCGGGGGAAGGGATGGCAGGGTGGGACGGGGCAGGGGCAGGGCGGGGGCGGGAAGGTGCTTTCACCAGTCCCAGTCCCAGTCCCAGTCCCAGTCCCAGGGGGGCGCGGCAGGACCCGGGGGAGGGGCGGGGCGCCAGGGGCGTGGACGTGGCGGGGCGCCCAGCCCCCCGTGGGCAGCTGACGGCGGTTGGGTGGCAGTACGGTACTGACAGCTGGGCTCAACAGGAATGGAGCGAGTAGCGGGTGGGCCGGAGCGAATGGGTCGGGCTGCACGATTGCGGGCGGCCAGGCGCGGCGGAAGGGGGCCGCGCCTCAGGCGCGGGGCCGCCGGGCTCGTGGGGGGGCGGGGGGGGGGGCAGCAGGCGAGGGTTTGGGATTGCAGCGACGGGGCGTGCGATGGACCGGACGGGGGACGGGGGATGGCAGGGCGCTTGGTGTGACGGCGGCGGCTTGGCTGCGGGTACGGCAGTCCGGGGGCAGCAGGAGTGCCGGCTCGATGCCAGGCCCGGTCCGGCGCATCAGGGGTGCTGGGCCGCGGGGCGAGCGCAATGGGCAATACCGTGGGTGCCGTACATTGGAGGTGGGCCGCAGGCAGGGGTTGGTGTGACGCATGCGTGCGGCTGCCTGCGTCCCGGCTGCCTGGTCGTCGCGGCTCCTGCAAGCGCTTCACCGTCCTCCTCGCCGACCTAGTATGCCCTTGCGTTTGCCTTCTCCACCCTAGTATGACCTTATCTACTTGCCTTCTTGCATACATGCAAACATTCACCCACAGGCCTGGCGGTCAGCTTCGACGGCACGCTGTGCATGACCCTGTCACGCGACCGGACAGTCAAGGTGGGGGTTGGATTGGAGTGGGGTGGATGGGTGGATGAGTGGGTGGGCCGGCGTGAGAAGTGGCGGCTGCGGTTGCAGGGGCCGCAGGTATGCCCCAAGGAGAGGTCGGCGGGGGCTATGCAGGGTTGGGGGAGCGGGTGCGGGGGCGGGAGCGGGGGCGGGGGCGGGAGCGGGGGCTGTGGGGCCGGGCCAGCTGCCGGGCCGGGCCAGGCCGGAAAGGCAGGCAGGAACACGTCGTTTGGCGTGCCACGTGGGCAGCCTTATCTTGAACCGGTTGGGTGGACGGGTGGTTGGACGGGTGGGTGGGTGTCTGCTCCCCATCGCCAATACTGCGCACAGTGACGCCCACACCCAGCATCCGCACCTGCCTCGCGCCCGTCCCTCGTCCCGCCCCACGCCACCGCCGCCGCACCCCGCCCACCACGCAGATCTTCGACGTGCTCAACTTCGACCTCATCGTGATGATGCGCCTCACCTTCACGCCCGGCTGCGCAGCATGGATCTACAAGGTGGGCAGGCATGGGTCGGTGGGCGGGTGGGTGGGTGGGTGGGTGGGTGGGTGGGTGGGTGGCTGGGTGGTACGGGCGGGTGGTGGGTACGGGCGGGTAGAGGGACGTCCTTGAAGAAGGTCCGGTTGCAATGGGGAAAGAGCAGTAGCCAGGGTTTGTGGAGCAGGCCCCAGAGGTGGGGGCTGGGAGGTGTTGTTCGGAAGCTGAGGGCTCAGGGAGGTGGTGAAGAGGTGCTGGGAAGGGGCGGCATGGCAGGGCTGTCGGCGCACAGGCAGGGGGAGGCGGGGTGGCCAAGGGCCTCATCATACATCCGGTACACGCGTCCTTGGCTCGGATTGCAGTATCGCACCACACCGCGTCACAGACGCCTCCTCGTCTGCACCACCCATAGACACCCACCCCACCCGGCCACCACAACATCGCCGCACCCTACGCACCAACACCATACCCCACACAACCCCCCCCCCCTCCCGCTTCTCCGCTCCCTCCCCCCCAACAGAAAGGCGAGGCCAAGGCTCGGCTGGCCATCTCCGACCTCAACAGCGGCAAGGTGCATGTGTACGACGCACGGGACGGCTCGGACAAGGCGCTGGCGGAGGTGGAGGTGAGCGACGGAGCGCGTGCAGGGGCTGGGGACTGGGGAGCTAGGGGAAGGGGGCGGGGTTGAGAGAAGGCTGGGGTCAAGGGAGGGGGGCGGGGTTATGGCGGGCGAGGGAGGCGCTGGGGGGATCGGGGCAGGTTGGGGCGGGTTGTGTGTACAGCGGTCAGGCAGCAGTAAACCAAGGCCGCGCGCCATCACCGCCAGCACCCGCCGCCCTCTCACATTCCCCGCTGTCCAATTAAAACCTCCCTCCCACACCTCGCACACCGCCCCTCTCGCCGCCAGGTGCACCGGGCGCCTGTGGCGGCCATGCGCTACTGCGCGCCGCTGGACCTGGTGGTGTCCACCGACACCAAGGGTGCGTGCGGGGGTTACATTCATGATTAGTTGTGAAGTCGTAGGGGGGACTGTTGAATGGGAACGCTGTGTGGGGCGTTTGGGTTGGAGGGCGAGGGCGAGGGCGGGTGGAGGGCGGGGGGCGCCGGGGGAAGCTGGCAGCGCCGCCCACCTGGCCTACACATCCCTAAAACCCCACCTACGCCCCACAACCCACGCCCAAACCCCGAACCCCAAAATCTACACCCCAAACCCCGAAACCCGAACCCGAAAACCGTCTTCCGCAGGCATGATTGAGATGTGGTGCGGCACCAGCTACGGCCACCCGCAGCCCGACACCAGCTCGGGCCAGGCGGTGCCGCGGCTGGCGTGGAGCAGCAAGCTGGACACGGACCTGTTCGACCTGGCCAAGGCCAAGACAGTGGCCAAGTCGCTGGAGGTGGGTTAGCACATGTTGTGTTTTGGGGTATAAGATAAGGGCGGTGGAAGGCGAAGATGCCGGTGTTTGTGCGGACGCGCATACACGCATACCGCCCGCTTTCTTCTCAAACTCACACAAACACAAACACACACACACACACACACACACACACACACACACACACACACACACACAGGTGAGCCGCGACGGGCAGCAGTTCGCCATGGTGTGTGCCGACAAGCGCGTGCGCGTGTTCGCCACCCGCACCGCCAAGCTGCGGCGGGTTTACGACGAGTCGCCGGACGCAGCCAACGAGGTGCAGCGCAGCGGGGCGGAGATGTTCCAGGTGGGGCGGGGTGAGGCGGGGTTACAAAGGCTGGCGTGGCTCGTGCGCGGGCGAGCGTGTGTGTGTTTTGTCTGGGGGCCTTTCGCCTGAGAAGTTATGGGAAATGCCTATGTGTGAGGCTGTGAGCGTTTGCCGGCTGCGCCTCTGAGAGCGCCTGTCCGCGCACCACAACGCATCAGCACTTCGCCGCTGCGCCTTAGCCGCCCACACATCCCAGTCAACAACTTCCGCACAAACCCAACTTCCATCCAAGTCCATTCCAAACGCAAACATAAACATCCTAATAACATGAATTCATCGCAGCTGGAGGACATTGACTTCGGTCGCCGCATGGCTGTGGAGCGCGAGCTGTGGAACAGCGCCGAGGAGACGCACGGCCCGCCCAATGCAATCTTCGACGAGTCCGGAAACTTCCTGTTCTACGCCACTCTGCTCGGCGTCAAGGTGCGAGTCGCGCAGGCTTGGTTGCGTTTATGGATTTGTATTTAGGGATACTGGAGACGCGCATGCCAATGCACGTGTTTCGTCTGACCAGGGCACGGCACTTGCCGAGAGGTGCTGCACCTCATTCGACTCCACCTCACCACAGAACTCCACCTTCCCGCAGGTGGTCAACCTCACCACCAACAAGGTCGTGCGCGTGCTGGGTGAGCCGCCTCCCCACTGATGCCCACTGATGCCATGCTGCCATGATGCAAACCCGTGTCCCGACACGGGCAGCTGCCTTGCACTCCCCTCCCTACTACGGTACCATCCTTTCTACCACGGCCCTGGCAGCCGCATGTCACTTATCCGCGCTCCTGGCACATCCTCAACTCCTTGAACTCCTTGAACATCCTCATTCAAACCGTCCGAACTCGACATCAACAGGCAAGGTGGAGAACTCGGAACGCTTCCTCACGCTAGCGCTCTACCAGGTGCGCGGCCCGGGACGCGGGGGCTCGCCCGCGTTGCCCCAAACGCCAACGGGGCCGCATCCGGGTTGCTACACACGCCAACGATGCACGCCGCACGCGACTATCACTCCACATCGCACCCCCGCACGCAAGGCACGCGCCCACGCCGCCACTCCCACGCCCCCTGCTTGCGCCTGTTCGTCACCTGGTCCATTGCCCATTGCCTAGTCATGCTTGCAACTAACGCCTCTGCCTGTGCTCCGCTCGTTTCAGTTGGTTTTGATTTAGTTTGGGCCAATATTTACAACCCCGCCTCCCCCTCCTCTGCCTCCTCTCGGCACAGGGCGCCTCCAGGGGCAAGTCGGGCGCGCGGCTGCGCGGCCTGCCCACGGTCGAGCAGGTGGAGAAGCTGCTGGGCGCCTCCGACCCCACCCTGTTCGCCTGCGCCTTCCGCAAGCAGCGCTTCTACATGTTCACGTGAGCCGCGGCAGGGGGGAGAGGGAGAGGGGGAGGGTGGCAGAAGGGAGGAGGGGCGGCCACACTGTCTTGACGCGTACTTTTCCTTGTGCTCTTTATCCACAAACACACACACACACACATACGCACGCACACACACACACACACACACACACACACACACACACACACACACACACACACACTTACACCCCGCCGCCGCCACGCGCTCGCAGTCAGACGGAGCCGACGGAACCGGAGGACCCCGCGGCGCCGGGTCGCGACGTGTTCAACGAGAAGCCGGCGCTGGAGGACCTCATCGCGGCGGAGGGTGAGAGCGGGAGGAGGCGGGCAGGCCGGCGGGAGAGCGGCGGGGAGGAGGGCGGTCACCGTCGTCGTCGTTTTGATTGGGCGTCAGTGTTGTATGGTCGAGCTTTCTTATCCGTCCTCCCGCCGGCTGTGCCATCCTGCCGTGAGGACTGCCTCCCCAGTGCTGCCTCCGCCTGTCTCAACCATCTTTTTGCAACCCCCCTGTCCCACCCCACCCGCACCCCCACCCCCCACCTGCAGGCGGCGCGGCGCAGCCGGGCCACTCGCTACCACACGGCGCGCGCATCCACACAACCAAGGTGGGCAATGGGAGGGCCCGCCACGGGGGGGGGGGCGACGCGAGGGTGCGGTCGTGTGGCCGCGCGCTCTTGCACTGCTCGCCTTCTAGGTTGCGGCGGTGTTTCGTTGTGGCGCGCACTCACGGTACATCCCCGGCATTCTTTCCTCACTGCCGCGTGCAATGCCACGCGCCCCCTCACTTCCCGAACCCTCCCCCTGGTTTAGTTTGGGCTGGTATTTACTGGTACTTTATCCCCCGCCCCCTGCCTGCCTACAAGTCCGCTTCAGACTATACAATTATGGATGTAGCCCCCTCATCACGAATGTAACACACACACGCACACACGCGCGCAAACCCCGCCAGGGAGACATCGTGGTGAAGCTGTTCCCGGACGAATGCCCGCGCACCATCGAGAACTTCACCACGCACTCCCGCAACGGCTACTACGACGGAGTGCTGTTCCACCGCGTCATCAAGAACTTCATGATCCAGACAGGAGACCCGCTGGGTGCGTGCGGGGTGGGAGCCTGGCAGGGTTGGGCGGCTGGTGGGGAGGGGGCGGGGGGGGGTAGTTTATTCTGCACCGAACGGAATCAAGGGGGGTCGTGTGTGGGCGTAACTGGTGGCAGTCTGGGCGCCGGAGACGCAAATGCGTGTGGCGCCTCTTTCCCGTCGCACCTGACACCGCCTCTTCCACCACCACGACCACCACCACCTCCACCTGCTCCACTACCCCCACAGGCGACGGCACGGGCGGCGAGTCCATCTGGGGCGGCGAGTTCGAGGACGAGTTCCACAAGGCGCTGCGGCACGACCGCCCAGGCATCCTGTCCATGGCCAACGCGGGGCCCGGCACCAACGGCTCGCAGTGAGTGGTTACAGTGGGTGGTTGGTGGTGGGTGGTTGGTGGTTGGTGGGTCGCAGGCGCACGAGACCTGAGTGGGGATGTATGGGGGCATGTGGAGGTGGAGGTGCGGGGATTGGGTTGTTGGGAACGCATGGCGATGTGTACGCAATCCACAGCCCGCGAATCCCATCCCACACCCGACACCCGAGCTGGCTTCAGCTCTCCTCCCTGACATAGCACCCAACACGCGCCCGCCCTCTCCGCTCTTCCTCTCTCCCCGCCCCACGTCCGCGCCCCCCGTCGCAGTTCCATCTTTCTACAACTCGTTCTCATGAATCGCTGCCCCCACCCCCAACTCCCAACGCCTCTCCTCCTCCCTCCCCACCTCTCCCCCCCACCTCCCACCTCCCCGCCTCTCCCCCCCTCCCCCCTCCCCGCCTCTCCCCCACCCCGCAGGTTCTTCATCACCACTGTGCCCACGCCCTGGCTGGACAACAAGCACACGGTGTTCGGGCGGGTGATCAAGGGCATGGACGTGGTGCTGGCCATTGAAAAGGTGAGAAGCAAAGATCACCCCCGCACACTAGCTGTAGAACCGTACAAGGGCGAGGTAGTATCGCGACCATGCTTCAGCACCACGCATTTGCGGATGGAAAGACGCGGTTGGGTCTTCATCCCGGCCCCCACCCTGGACGTCGGCACTTCGATCTTTGATACACGCCGTTCGCATACATGGCTACCCCCCTGTTGCTGGCCCCACAATCCCCTGCCTACGGTGACCTCCGCACCTGCCGCGCCGCTTCGCGCCCTTGACTGTGCAGCCCCTTGCTCCCGCCCCCTGCTCCCGCCCACCCACAAAGCCGCTCCTGCCCACCACCTGCCCACCCGCCCCGCTTCCCCCACGCCCTCACAGACACGCTGCAACAAGGACGACAAGCCGCTGGAGGACATAAAGATTCTCAACATCGTGCCCGTGGAGACGGTGGAGGACTAGCGGCCGGGGGCGACACAGAGGCGGCAGGGGAGTGGTAACAGGGCTAGGGGGCGGGAGGGCCAGGGCGGGCACGTGCGTGGCGCCGAGGTGGGAGGGCTGGGCCGAGCGTGCGTGTGCTGGGTGTGTTCATGCGTGTGTTCGTGTGTCATGTCCAGATTCAAAGTGCCGTACCCGAGGCCGCACTGTGGCGGGGGCGCGGGAGAGGCAGTAGGGGATGTGACACAGCGCGGCTGCTATGCGTTATGGTGTTGTGTTCAACGACCGGTCAGGAACTCAGGGACTGGAGTTGACACAGACTCGAGACTGGATGCGGCACGCAGGCAGGACTGGAGACAGGACTGACTACGTGCGGCTCACGGTGTAGATGAAGGGCGTCGGCGTGAGGGCTCCCTGCGCTTGGCCGCATGCCGGTGTGCGGCGATGAGCGCTGAGGGATGTGCGGCGGCAAGTTGGGGGGAAGGGAAAGGGCCGAAGGGGCTTGCAGGACCGCCGCCGGTGTCGCAGCGTGTGTCTGCTAGGAATGCAGGGCCGGCGTGCTGCTGCGGCACCGCTGGGGCGCGGCTGGTGAGATGGTGTTCAAAGGTTGTTAGGAGGCAGGAGGAGGCAGGAGCTGTGCAGGCAGCGTTTGCTGGGTGGCGCGAGGGCGCGCGGCTTGGGCCCCAGCTGCTGGCGGAACCCATAAATAGTAGCGGTTGTGTATTGCAACAAATGTATTCTGTTGGTGATTCTCAGTCGTGTCAGGCGTTGCTGCTGTTTGGCCTTCAGCCCCGGAGCACACCGGAGGTGGAAACACCCAGCGTTGCCGGCTTGCCGCAGGGGGTTAGGCAGCTGTATGTAACAGGCTTACTGTGAGAGGTTTCCACTCAGCTCAACCCAGAAGCGACAACCAGACAGCTGTTTCAAGACATAAGAGCTTTCGTAGACGGCCACTCGGCAAGCGGGGTGAGTGGGGCCGAGTGCCCTGGACCTGCTTTGCCCAGTACCCAAACGCACGAGGCTTTACTCTGTTTGTGTTTCCAGCTTGGAAGTGCAGTTGCAGCCCCGACCTGGCAGGTGAACAGGGCAGGGAAACGACAAGCCAAGCACCGCGCAGTTTGGGCACTGCAAGGAGAGTACAGCTTCGTTCCTCTATTTGCATTGAAAGTAGAGACGAGGGGGAGGTCACCGGGTTCTACGAAAGCCGCCTCGCCACACGCGCTGAAGGGCCAGCCTAAAGGCGCCCACAGCCAAGCCGTTCATGCAACAACCCTTTTAGTTCTATCAAGCTAGCTGAAAACGCCTGGTTATGGGCAAGGGGTGAGGGCGAAGCGGCCACGCGCGCTCACACCTCTACTGAGCCGGGCCACACGAAACTACGGGACGCGCACCTCGTACCCCCTATACGAGGCCGGCCTCCACGCAGCCGTCTTAAGGCCGGCACCGCGCACTGTCCCACTCCATAGCAATACATCAGCTGAATCTGCTGTTACATATAGCCCCTGCTCATCAGCGTCCCGTCTGCCATTTGGGCTCGAGTCCGTCGCAAGCATCTCCCATCGACACACGTCCACACTAAAAGCTGCTGCTGTCCTTGGACTAACCTCGGCCGTGGGCTGCGCAACAAAAGGTGACTGCTATTTGTATGCCGTAGAGGCTTCGGCGAGCTTGTAGGAGACCGTGCCTGCGGGCTGTCAACTCGAAGCATGCTATACGAGTTGTGACCGGCCCTCTGACTCATTCGACTTCCACGTCATTTGTTACGCAGGTCAATACGCGTAACCATGGTGTATACAAGGGCGTCGCGGGCGCCGGCCGGGGCCCTACTCCTTGCCCTCGGCATCGTGTGCATTGCGGCACTCAGCATGCGAGGTGAGCTCGCAGCCAGACCTTCCATGTCCCATGAACGCAAATTACATACAAAAAGCTTTAAAATGACGAGGAACTTTCAAAGAGCAGAAGCCTGCCAATGAACCCTTCGGATTGCTTTGCCTGGCTGACAAATGCGCATGCCTCCCTCACTCCTTTGCGCGCAGGTGCTGACGCCCGTCCTGGTCCCGGCGGCAAGGACCTGTTCAATGGCACTCGCCCCGACTTCAACGGCACCCACCCTGACTTCAACGGCACCCGCCCCGACTGCAATGGCACCCGCAACGGCACCCTCCCTGACTTCAATGGCACCAAGCCTGAGGGCGGTCGCGGCGGCTCCCACCGTGGTCTGCGTGGCGGCGGCGACCGTGGCGGTCGTGATGGCGACTTCAACGGCACCCGGCCTGAGTTCAATGGCACTCGCCCCGACTTCAACGGCACCCACCCTGACTTCAATGGCACCCGCCCCGACTGCAATGGCACCCGCAACGGCACCCGCCCTGACTTCAATGGCACCAAGCCTGAGGGCGGTCGCGGCGGCTCCCACCGTGGTCTGCGTGGCGGCGGCGACCGTGGCGGCCGTGATGGTGACTTCAACGGCACCCGGCCTGAGTTCAATGGCACTCGCCCCGACTTCAACGGCACCCACCCTGACTTCAATGGCACCCGCCCCGACTGCAATGGCACCCGCAACGGCACCCGCCCTGACTTCAATGGCACCAAGCCTGAGGGCGGTCGCGGCGGCTCCCACCGTGGTCTGCGTGGCGGCGGCGACCGTGGCGGCCGTGATGGTGACTTCAACGGCACCCATCCTGAGTTTAATGGCACTCGCCCCGACTTCAACGGCACCCACCCTGACTTCAATGGCACCCGCCCCGACTGCAATGGCACCCGCAATGGCACCCGCCCTGACTTCAATGGCACCAAGCCTGAGGGCGGTCGCGGCGGCTCCCACCGTGGTCTGCGTGGCGGCGGCGACCGTGGCGGTCATGATGGTGACTTCAACGGCACCCATCCTGAGTTCAATGGCACTCTCCCCGACTTCAACGGCACCCACCCTGACTTCAACGGCACCCGCCCCGACTGCAATGGCACCCGCAATGGCACCCGCCCTGACTTCAATGGCACCAAGCTTGAGGGCGGTCGCGGCGGCTCCCACCGTGGTCTGCGTGGCGGCGGCGACCGTGGCGGTCGTGATGGCGACTTCAACGGCACCCATCCTGAGTTTAATGGCACTCGCCCCGACTTCAACGGCACCCACCTTGACTTCAACGGCACCCGCCCCGACTGCAATGGCACCCGCAATGGCACCCGCCCTGACTTCAATGGCACCAAGCCCGAGGGCGGCCGCGGCGGCTTCCACCGTGGTCTGCGTGGCGGCGGCGACCGTGGCGGTCGTGATGGCGACTTCAACGGCACCCATCCTGAGTTTAATGGCACTCGCCCCGACTTCAACGGCACCCACCTTGACTTCGACGGCACCCGCCCCGACTGCAATGGCACCCGCAATGGCACCCGCCCTGACTTCAATGGCACCAAGCCCGAGGGCGGCCGCGGCGGCTCCCACCGTGGTCTGCGTGGCGGCGGCGACCGTGGCGGTCATGATGGCGACTTCAACGGCACCCATCCTGAGTTTAATGGCACTCGCCCCGACTTCAACGGCACCCACCCTGACTTCAACGGCACCCGCCCCGACTGCAATGGCACCCGCGACGGCACCCTCCCTGACTTCAATGGCACCAAGCCCGAGGGCGGCCGCGGCGGCTCCCACCGTGGTCTGCGCGGTGGCGGCGGCGGCGGCGGCAGCTCCACCGACAGCGGCAGCAGCAGCCCGCGTCCCTCCCGCCCGCCTCGCCCAGCTGATCTGGCCATGCCGTCGCGCCCTGAGCATGGCTCGGTGCCGGCTTCCTCTCGCCCGCCTCGGCCCCCGGGCGCGAAGACCGCCAGGCCTCCCAAGCCGTCAGCACGGCGGTAGTGGTTCGCGTGACATCGTGCTCAATTGGTAGTAGATTTATGTAGCAATACTCGCAGTGTTGGGGTAGAATGCATGGCTTCGATTGCTTGGTTGGTAGGAAATGCAGGCAGGCAAGTCAAGTAGGTACTGCTGGGTGCCCAGACATGGCTGGGCACGCGCGCACAAGTCCGGGTGCGGAGCATGAATGACACCCGCACAATACGGTTTAGATTGCATGAAGTGAGGCACAGCAGGAGTGAGGCGACGGACTTTATTATGCATGTGGCAGCTGAAGTGATATGCACTGAGCTCAGGTGTTAGTTCAGGCTGTTCTTACATGCCGTCTCCTAGGGCATTATTGTTTGTTGTTCGCGCGGGCGCCTGCTTGCATACTGTATGCGGTAATGTCAGTGCAATTTATAATGGGGTAATTGGTAGATGGGGTAATTGGTAGATGCGGAGCATCGAGGGAAGACCCGTGCGGCGTGTCGCGTGCGCGGAGGCGGCACCGCGGCAGTCTGGGCTGTGCAGGCTCCCCACCTGCTGCCTCATACAGGGAGGCCTGAGGCAAATAGCAGAGAGTCCAGGCGTGCGTGTGTGTGTGTATGTGTGTGCGTGTGTGTATATGTTTGGCCAACGATAATCAAATCGCCTGCTTGACGGATGCTGGGGTATTTATCAAAGCGGCGTGGTCCAGCCACTAGATGAGTCATAACCGAACTGGGGCATAACCCCTGCACAACCCGTCAGTTAGTACACGTAACGTGATCCGTGCCTGTAACGCATGCTATTGAGCTGCTGAAGCCGGTAAGAGTACCGCTTGCGTTTGGTCTCCTCTGGGCTTACGGGAGGGACTAAGCAAATCACCAGCAGCGGGCGCGCCGCGGCAGCCACCGAGCCACGACTCCAGGGGCCAGCTCCCAGGGTGTAGCAGGACAGTCGGCACGCCCACTTTTTTTGCCTGGGTTACACACTTGTGCAGCACTGCAGCGTACATACTTGTGCAGCGTAGAACTACCTTTCCGCCAACACAGGGGCACCGGGGGCAGCGATTGTCGGTCGCGCCGTGGCAAGCCACGGCTAGAGGGGCCAGCTCCGAGGGGCACCGGGACATGTACAGCGACTGTCACGACTCGGGGGGAAGCAGGGAAGCATCACGGTGTACGGTAAGCTGCCTCGCGTCGGGCAACATGCGTACGTGTGGGGATATGTGTGCACGCGCTGCGGCTGGGTGCCTGAATCGCAACAAGCCCGCATGCATGTGTCCTGCTCCATCCCTGGCCGTAAAGTGACCTGCTAATTTACCCGCCCAGTGGCGGCGCAAGAAGTGAAGTTTCTACAGTTACAGATGCGCCACGAGGCGAGCGCATAGGTCAGCATGCGCCACATCAGAGCGAGGGTCGTGGGGCCCAGCATAAGGATTGGAGCCACGGGCGGCCGGGTGCCTGTGTGCTGGCGGAGAGCTCGTGGGGCCGCAGAGGCCAGGAGCCGTCATGCATTGCCCCAACACTCCTTTCAAACATAACACAGCGCCGCGGACCCTCAGCTCCACCGGCCATGGCTCGTCCAAGTCTTGCAGGAAGCACCTCCAGCATGAAGGTTCAAACTTCAAGCGGCTTGACCATACAACACGCGCGCAACCGCGGCGTCGAGACAGCAACGTCCTCGTGCAGCCCTCGAATTGCGCTCCTCTGCCTCATTCCCGTACCTTCTTCAAACTCAGTCGTGCAGCGTTTCTCTACGCCGCACCGCACCGCACTGCGCGCGTGAGTGTCAAATGTCAACCGTCTGCAGCAACGTGTCGTAGTGAGTGAGAGTATTCCGTATGTGCATCCCAGGGATTTTCTTCTCGTATTCGGACTTCAACTTGTTTCGCCCGGCACACGCCAACAACATTACTGTGCGCTCCCTGCCAATGACAACTGCACCAATTTAATTGCTCTGGGTGCAACACTGACGCCCATTGCTTGATGACGCCAAACTCCTGAATCCCGGGCCCCACAGCCGCGGGTTGCGCCAAGCCGGATGATGAAATTGTATATATCCGGCGCCAACCACAACCACAAACACCACCCACTGCCTGATACAACTTCAAATGTTGTGCTTTCTTCGCCTCTAGCATGGAGTGATAAGCAGCACCAGTACCTTTTCACTGCACTCCACACCATCACATACACCCAAGGAAGAATACAGTATGTGTGAACCGGCATGTGCGGGCGTGGGGATGGCAGCCGGTGTGGTCGTCGCATCCGCGCACGCCTTTCTTGTGGTTTGTTTGTTTCTCCTACCATAACTCTCGCTCTCCATGCATGGGACTTTCCATGCGTACTATCGCTACTCGCTCTGCATGACAAGCACAAAGCGCCACCACCCGCACACCGAGAAGCCAACGTCTTGGCACCGTGCACACATACCGTGCCACGCGCCCCGCTAATCCGCCGGCGGTCCGCTTCGCAACACGCGACTTGACCGGTGTTTTCCTTGCGTCCCGTCACTTTTTGCAACGTCGTCTGTGTGTCCCGAGGCCTGACCAAAGAATTATACTGACCTCTCACCCGTCTGTATTGTAGAAACTTTAGCATCGTCAATGTGTCGAATACCACCACACTCGACCAAACAAACGTGTACGGGCACGCGCGTCAGGCGACGCACCCAACGCACCCAACCGGCCGACACCATCAGAGGAAAACAAATGACGCGCAAACCAACAACTGGCACGTGCACCTGATTGTGCCGCGCCCTGCAGTCTGCATAGAAACCAGCTTGTGTATAAAAGGCGTGCGCACGGAGCCGCATCACCTCTTCACGTTCCACACCCAGGCCCATCGCCGTACACACTCGCTAACACACAGGGGCGCACACGAGCCCCAGGGCCGCTTATATTGTACAAACCATACGGCCGCAGCGACGCAAGACAGCACAGACAGACCGCACGAGCCCCTCGCATGGGCACACACACGATTGCATGTGCAGCCGCATACGTCCCGCATGCTGAGTGCCGGCTCAGGCCCCGCACCACCCGACACCACGTGCCGCCGCCGGCGATCGTGATACCATGCCCCAAGCCACAGTGGGGAAAGCACACAATATAAGAGGGGGTGCGCCGCCGGACCGCCCGTCACACCCGTCGGGCGGCGCAGCGGCAATCGGCGCACCAGCGCACACACCCTCACAGCATCAGGGCTGACCCACCGAACCAGTCCCCTCGTCTTAAACCGCTACGGCAAGTGCCCCGCCCCGCCCTGCCCAAGCAGGACGCACACACACATTTTGTCGCTGCATCGCATACGCTGTCTTTGCGCTTTGTTTTCGTTGTGCTCTTGAACACACATAAACACGCACATAATGATACATGGCAGCCACCCGCCGCCCGCAGCAGCACGGCACACACGCTGTGCCGCCAACCGCCGCCGTCCACCCAACCACCATAGCGGCAGCTCCCCTCCATCCCCCCCTCCTCCACCACCTACCACCTGACCCCCTCCGCTGCCGCCTCCTCACAGGTCCGTCAGCGCCGGCGCGCGCCGCATGCCCGACGCAGCCTGCACCCGCGCCGCCGCCGCGGCGGCGGCCGCCGCGCCGCGCGCGGGGCCGGGGATCTGTGACGCCACGGTTGCGGCGTTTGCGACGACTGCGACCTGCTGCTGCAGCACGTCACGGGCGGCCATGACGCAGCTGTCTTCCATCAGCGACTCCACAAGCAACTCGCTGCTGCCAGGCACCATGGGCAGGCCTGGGGAGGCGGGGCGCGGGAGGGGGGCGGCGACACGTGTGTGCATTGTGAGAGGGGTGGCGTGGAGAGATGCGACGCATGCATGGCAGGGAAGGAAAGAGGTGGCTGCGGGTGGTGGAAGAGAGGGGGCATGTGGCAGCGCGGGTGTGAAGGAGGGGCGGGGCTGCCGGGCTGCCCGGGGTGGGCAAGCGTTGAGCGCACTGGAGGCTGGAGGGATTGGTGTACATGTGTCAATGTGGGCCAAACCCACATCGCCCACATTCCCGTCCGACCTGCATCTCTCATACCCATCGCCTACACGCCTCATGTTTGGACTTGCCAAGCACTGCACGCACTGAACGCACCCGCCACGAAGGTGTTGGTGGGGGCTCCGCCCATGCTGCACGCGCGGTCGGGCTTGATGCCGATGCGGTCAATCTCGGTGCCGGCCGGGGTCTGGTAGCGCGCCACCGTCACAAACAGCGCTGAGCCGTCCTGTGTGTGGGAAGGTGAGGGGGGAGCGTTGTTGATAATAGGCTAAACTAGCGGAGCACAGGCAGAGGCGTAAGTTGCAAGCGATAATAGAGGAGTCAGAAGTGGCAGACAGAGCGGTGCTGGTGGGCCAGGTAGGGCGCAGGAGTCCGACGCCTGTGCCAAACGCCGCCACGCGAATATACCTATTTGTGTCAGCGGCCTCCTGACGCCATTGCTTAGGCCGGCGGCTGGCGATGGCCACATCCCAAGTCCTACTGCAGCACATGCTGCTGCACCCCCTGCTGCACCCGCGGCTGCACCCCCTGCTGCTGCTGCACGCTACCCCCTGGTGCCCTACCTCTCCCTGGCTTGCCCAATACCACCCGCGGCCCCATCCCGCAGCCCCTTCCCGCCCCCCCTGTGATCCCCCCCCAGCTGCAGTTCTCCTTGCCGCGCGACTGTTTCCTTACGGGATTGGTTCAACGTTACCCCTCCCCACGTGACCGGCCCCCCACCTGCAGCTCAAACACGGACTGGATGCGCCCCTTGCCGTAGGTGTGCTCGTCGCCCAGCACCACCGCCCGAGCGTTGTCATGCAGGGCGCCGCTCAGGATCTCCGAGGCGCTGGCGGAGCCACCGTTCACCAGCACCGCCAGCGGCCGGTGCGTCAACGCGGCGCCGGGAGTGTCCACCACCTGCTGCTGCAGCTCGTCGCCCTGCAGAGCGGGGGGGTTGAGGCGTGTGCGGTTGGTGGCGTGTTGTGGTTGTGTTACATGGGTTTTAGCTGTTTGTTGACGTGGCTGCGTGTGTGTATGTGTGTGTGTGTGTGGTGCGTGTCGTGTTGAGTTTTTAGTCCAAGCCACATTGCCGCCAGGGCCGTGATGTCACCAGGTGCCGCCACCGCCGCTGCCCGCCTGGCCGCTCCACCAATCCACCATCGCCACCTGGCGGCCACCATGACACCCAACCCCCCTCCCACCCGTAGCCTCCTCCCCGCAGCCTCCCTGCCCACCACCTCCCCGCCCACCACCTTTCCCCCTTACAAACCCACACCCGCCCACCCCACCCCCACCCCCACCCCCATCCCCCTACACGCAACACACAGGAGCCGCCGCACCCCTCCCCCACCTCTCGTCCGCTGACGTTGAACACCACCGGGCTGCCGTCCAGCCACAGGCGCGCGATGTCAATGGAGGAGCGCACCAGGCCGCCGGGGTTGTTGCGCAGGTCCAGGATGTAGGCGGAGGCGCCGGCGGCCTGCAGGGGGAGGGAGGAGGGAGGGGTGTGTGTGTGTGAGTGGCGGGGAGTTGCAAAGCTTGGTACAAAGAAGTGTAGCGTGGTAGACAGCAGCTCCAGCTCCTAGATGGCGTCGCGCATCCTTTACACACACGCGTGCCATACACACACCTCCCCCCTCCCCTTCCTTCTCCCCGCCCCTTCCCCCCATCCCTTTCCCCTCTCCCCCCTCCTCACCTCCAGCTCCTGGATGGCGCCGCGCATCTTCACACCCCGACACACACACATACATACACGCGTGACATACACACACACACACGCCCCTCCCCCCTCCCCCTTCCTTTCCCCTCTCCCCCGTCCTCACCTCCAGCTCCTGGATGGCGTCGCGCATCTTCACACCCCGACACACACATACACGCGTGACATACACACACACACACACGCCCCTCCCCCCTCCCCCTTCCTTTTCCCCTCTCCCCCCTCCTCACCTCCAGCTCCTGGATGGCGTCGCGCATCTCCGCCGCGGCATTGCTGCTGAAGGACGTCAGGCGGATGTAGCCCACCGGGCCGCTCGAGCTGCGCACGCGGCCGTCCGTGCTGATGGGCATGAGGCCGCCGGTGCCCGGCGGCAGCTGCGGCGCCGGCAGGGTGGTGAAGAACAGCGGGCTGAGCTGCACGCGCTCACGGCGGAGCGACACGTCGCGGTACTCCACGGGCTCGGCCGGGGGCGGGTCGGGGCGCGCCGGCACGCCGGGGATGCCGGCGCTGCGGCGCGCGAGGCGCACGTGCACCTGCGCGTGTCGGGTGCGTGCGTGCACATGGAGGGGCGTGTGTGTGTGTGTGTGCATGAAGGGGTGTGCGTGTGTGTGTGCAAGGTTCACGTGAAATCACGGGCGGAGTAGGCCGGGGGGGGGGGATGTGGATCCCAGCCAGCCGCGAGTGAAAGTGTGGCAAATCCGAATCCTGTTCATGGCCCGGACCGGGGTTTGATCATCAATGCATCGCTGCCCCACCTCGGTGCCGCCCTTGCCGCGCAGCAGGCGAGCCGCCTTCTCGCCGTTCCAGCCCTGTGTGTAGCCGGGGAGCAGCAGCAGCAGCTGCAGCACTAAGGGAGGACAAGATTGGGAGGTAGGCGCGGGCGGGGGTGGTGCCAACGACAGCGCGTGCGCTAGGTGGGACTGCGCGCACCTGCTACTCACAGTTTCCACCCCATCCTTCCCTCCAGGCCACGCCCTCCCTGACACAGTTGTGAAGGGCCCGGAGTTCACTGCCTGCCCACCAGCACCACCACCAACACGCCACGAACATACACACACACCGTCTCTTGCCAAACTCCTCCCTCTCACCTCTGTGGATACGCCGTTGATGGAGGTGACCTCGTCGCCCGGCAGGATGCCCGCGCGGTCCGCGGGACCGCCCTTGATCGGGGCCAACACCTGGGGAGTGGGGGCGGGCGAGGGAGTTGAGCGGCCGGCTAGGTCAGAGCGGCAGAGGTCAGTTACCTCGTGCGGGAGGACACAACCCCACGCCACCAGGCCTAGCCACCACGAGACACCCGCCTAACCCCCTCTCCCTCCCCCTCGTCTCCGCCTCTGCGTCCGCCCCAACCCCCTCTCTGCTGCTCTCCGGGAATGCGGTAAATCCCACACAGCCCGCCCCCGCCTACACGCGCCCCGCTCTCCGCCTCGCTCTTTCGCATTTGGTTTTGCCTAGTGTGTGCTGATAATCAAGACCCCGCCCGCCCCTGCCCGAACCACACCACGGAGTCCACGCACCAGCAAATGTCCGTTCACGGGCTCGTTAGCGATCAGCATGCCCACTCCTTGCAGCTCGCCATCGCTGGACACACGAAAGGCCGCGTACTCCCTGCGTGCGGTTGTTCGCTGTTTGTGTTAAGAGCACAAGGCAAGCAAAGCGCAAAGACAGTACACGCGTACTCGCTGCGTGCGCTGTTTCTTGCTTGTGTGCTGGGATTGCAGTTGGGTGATGATGCGGTGAGGCTGCACCGGTTTGCGCGTCAGCGCAGTCGCACACCAGTCCAGACCCCAGCGCACGTGAGCGCACGCGCGCATGCGGACGCGCGCACACGCGCGCACACACACGCATACACACACATACACACAGCAGAGCTCAGCACACACAAATGCACACATACACATGCACACCCTTCAGACACACGAACACGAAACACACACAGAAACACACGAACTCACTCGGGCGGGATGCGGCGGGTGTATGGGTCGCCAAGCTCCTCAAGCATGGCCGCGATCTCACCCAGGGCCGCGGAGCCGTCGCCACTGCGTGTGGTATGTGGTGTGTTTGCGGCACGTCATGTGGTGTGGGGCGCGTAAATGAATGTGCGAGGGCGCAGAGGGGCCGCGGCAGCAGCCTGGGCGCGGGTGTGCGGTGTGGGGTTGCGGGTGTGCGGTCACGCCCTGGTGCGGTGCACGCCCCCCTCCTCCTCACCGGCATGCGCGCTGCCGCCCTCACCCCTGCCCCCCTGTGCCCCGCATTTCACCTGCTACCGCCCGCCCCCGCCCCGTTGGGCTCGGGCACATACCTCCTCTATTGCATTGGGTTCGGTTTACTTTAGGCTGGTATTTACAACCCCCAACAGGATTCTGGACTGAACTACACACACACACACACACACACACACACACACACACACACACACACACACACACACACACACACAAACACACACACAAACACACAAACACACAAACACACACACACACACACACACACACACACGCCCCAAACCCCACCCCAACCCCGCACGCCCCCACCTGTTGTAGGCCTTCATCATGTGCTCCCGCAGCTCCACCTCCCAGTCGTGGCCGTTGAAGGCCGGGTCCACAAACGAGTGGCCCACAATGGTCCAAGCCTCCACCAACGTGCGCTGCGCCGCGAACACCGCGGGGTCGGTGGAGGCGGGCAGGCTGCGGGGCGAGAGCGGGGAGGTGGGGATGGGAGGGAGGTGGGGGAGCGGGGGAGGGAGGTGGGGAAGGGAGGGAGGTGGGGTAGGGAGGGAGGTGGGGTAGGGAGGGGGAGGGCTGAGAGCGGGTGGGTGACGAGCGGGCGGGCCGCTGAGAGGCAGGGGACGGCTAGCGGGGAGTGGGCGGGGGCAGCAGCGGGACGCGGCCAGGGTTTATGTAAGGAGCACTGAAGTTTGACGGCCAGACAGGGGATCCGCCACAGCTGATGATGTTGTACGCAGCACGAGTATCGGGCTGGCAGCTAGCTGTCCCGCGCGGCTAGTTCAGGGCTCACGCATACGCGGGCGTGCGTTTTAGCGGGAATTTCTCCGACGATTGCTCTACCGTCGCGCCTCAGGGCAACCCCGATTTGCTGTCGTTGCCCGGTAGAGCCATTCCTCGGGTGCCTAATTGGCACTTAGACTCCCGTTCAGAGCTGTGGGCCGCACGGTGTGCGCAGAGCCAATCCAGCAACAAGGGTTTCGTGCCAAGCATCAACAAGCCAATAAGGCCATAAGTACCACACAGTGCTCCCATACCGAAGCCTCCCGCCTTCAGCTCAGATGAAAACCCAAGAAAGCTCGACATGTGCCGCCAACAGCTCCCGCTCGCTGGCAGACCACTCACCGCACGAGCTCCGACGCAGCAATCGCAGGGCTCAGGATAAGCGAAAGAGCGGTGGTGGTACCCAGCGCAGCACCAATGACGCGCTTGGCGAGCTCGTTCGGGCCTAGGGCGTGGGACAGCCACTCGTCAGCAGTCAGCAGCCGAGTTTGCCCGCCGAAACCAGGAAGGCCACCACGAATGATCCCCATCTCCACCTACCAGTCACTGGCTCCACAGCGGGCTTGTCCTTGCGCACCGCGGCACGGACAACGAGCGGTCGCAGGGATGCGCGACAGGGCTTCACCACGTTCTGCCGCAGTTGCAGACTGCTACACGAGCTAGCTACAATCATTTTCATGGTTGCAGGGGCACGCACGCCTGTCCGCGTCGAACAGCCTCAAGGTTGCAAGAAATGCGAGTTCAGGGCAGCCCTTTTTGGCGGTTCGCTCGTAACGCGTGTGACGCCCCGCACGTCACTGTGTATTATCGGTGTGTTAATCAAGTAACGCTAGTAAAAGTCCAATTCCACGTAACGGGATGGTGACGGCATTGGTGCCTCTGACCGCTGACCGTGTCAAGACCAAGACCGTGTCCCCCCCCCCCTTCCCGGTGAGCGTTTGTCCTGTGCTCTGCCCCAAGCACGGAACCTCCGCGCCCGTAAACTTGCACCCGTTTCACACTGCCACCTCCGTAATATCACACGTTTCCTCCTTGTCCTCATCAATTTGAGAAGTTGAAGCGCCCGACAACTTTGCCTGGCCTGCGCCCCTCGCAAACAAATGCCTTATCTTTTACCCCACCCCCTTCACCATAGCCGCCCACTGGCCGATACGCTACTCACTGTGACACAGGTCGATCAACTCCTTCACCTTCTTCAGGCCCCAATTCTTAATGCTGAACGAGGTGCTCGCGTGGCAATGCTTGCACCACACCGTGACCATCCCGCGGCTGGGCTCCCAGACCGCCTCCTTGATGGTGATCATCTTCCCGCACCCCCGGTGCATGGCGCGTCCCGAGTAGTAGACCGGGTTGGTCTGCTTCAGGCGCTTGCGGCCGCCCCGGCGGATGCCCTCCAGCTGGGCGGCCGTCTCCTTGCCGCTGCCGAATAGGGTGCCTAGCTGGGTGGCCGTCTCCTTGCCCCCCGCACCTACCTACCAGCACCGGCATCCTAAACGCCACTAGCCCCCCGCACCCCTGTGCACGAGCTCTTCAAGGTAGCCGTCACTCACTGATAGACCCATACAGCCACAGCCGAACGACAAGGCTCACCCATAGGCCACACGAGGCCACCAATGACACCAACCTGACCCAGCAGCCGGCGTCCATCGATCCGCAGCACCGCCAACGCGCCAGACCCAATGCACCCATTTGGCTATCCGCCCAAGAGCCCCCCCAGTCCCCGCCACCACTTCGACTGGTCCTACCCCATCCCTCGAGGCGTTTGCTCCCACCAACACCCCTGCTCCGTGCTCGACCCCTCCGGCTGCTGCAGGCGCCACCCCCAGCTCCACGCGGCCAGCCAGCCAGCTCACACTGCAGCAGTCCAGCAGTCCGCGCCGGTGCAGCCAGCGCAGTGCGGCGAGGTTGCCGCGCGCATAAATGTACTTTGCATCGGCCTTGCCCAGCGAGATCTGCAAGGGATGGCGGCACATGTAGGGCATGTAGGGCAGAGCGCTGTACTGAAGCAAGGATGTGTGTCGCACAGTGGCTGCGGTGTCAGCGGAATACTGGCAACAAGCTGCGCAGTTCCGCAGTGACGGCACTATCGTACTCTCCTCTTTGGTCAAAGTATGCTTGCACGATATCTTCGCGACCACTCACACTCACCAGCAGCGCACCACCATCAGAGCCGCCTCCCTGCCCCTGCGCCTCCAGCTCCGCCGCCGCCCAGTCCAGTGCCTCCTCGCTGCCGCCCTTCGCCACCGCCGCCAGGTCCACAGCCGCGCCGCGCGCCCGCAGCGCCTGCGGCACTGAGAGACTCAGTCACATTGCCTCATTATCGTGGCATGAAAGTCAGCCATCATTATTGGAAGCCCTTGAACCAGCACTCCATGACAACACACCAGACAACACACGGGTTACAACAGCACCAGCGCACCTGCAGAACGCAAGTGCTGGCTCCGCCGATGGCTGCATAATTGAATGCTGCTGACCAGTCGCTGCCATTGGCGTCTTCTGAGCCACCGTCCACCGCCATCTGAATCAGCGCAATCAGTGGCTCATCCGGCCAGCTGTGTGATGCTGCCGCCTTCACGTCTGTTGCTGTAAAAGTGTAGCCACGCTCCTTCAGCAACCTTAACAGCTGCAAGTTCGCACGATGCTGCGAGCACACGGAGTGCTTCCCAAATGCCGTCTCCATGGCTGCTGCGGGCGCACTGGCCTCGTCCAAAAGATACGTGAGCGCGTCGACGTGCCCGAGTGTGACTGCATGCCTCAGCGCGTGCACTGCCATTGGCATACCCGCTGCGTGCAGGCGCCGCAGCCGCTGCGCGTAGTCTGGTCGCAACGCCGCAGCACCGTAGAAAGCTCCAAGACTGAATCTATGCTGCAGCTCGCGCGCCACCACGTCTGGGCCCCAAGCCGACATGAAAAAGTCCAGCTTACGGCCCCAGCAGGCCGTGTCGCTGTAGGCGACTGCCCCCAGAAGTCCCCGCCGTATGTGAAAATTTGGATCTTCATCTGCGTCCTCGCTCGCCTGCAGCGACCACAGCCGGTCGTAATGCCGCTGCAGGACCTCCACAGGGCAGCCGGCGGTGATAGCTTCAAGCACTATCCACCTCCGGTATAGGGGCTGCTTTGCGGCATTTCCGCCAGATGCCAACTCAGATTCCAAGCGGTCCGGCTGTAGAACCAGCGGCGACAGAAGCTGCTCCAACAACGCCACCTGACCCCCCCGCGCCGCCGCTACGGCGTCTCTCAGGCTGGGGATGTAGCCGCGCGCCTTCAGCAGCCAGACGACGACTCCCAGCTGCCCGCCCGCGAAGGCGCCAGCAGCAACTTCCCGAAGGACCCGTGCACGGACAGCACCGCTTGCTGGTGAATCCAGCAGCAGCTGCAGCGCCGGCAACTGGCCCGCCCGTGCTGCCGCCGTGCAGCTTGTGGTGTACGATGACTCTGCTTTTGATAGCCTTGTGCGGTCGAGCAGCAGCCGCAGCACGGGCACGTGGCCACCCGCCGCTGCTGCCACACATGCCTGTCCATAGGCCTCGCAACTCGCCGGAGCGCCCGCGCCCAGCAGCCGCTCGCAAGCCGCCACGCTGCCGCCGGCCGCTGCTGAAGCGAGAGCCCCTGAGGTCAGAGTGCAGCCGCACTGCGCCAGCGCCGCGTCCAGGCTGGGCAGGTGGCCCGACGAGGCCGCTAGGCACAGCAGCCTGTGACGTTGGGCCAGGCTGAGGCTGCGCCAGGGGCCGGGCCCGCCCCAGTGCGCCACAAAGTCCCGGCCCGGCCAGGGCTGCTCCGCGTAATGTGGCTTTTCAGGATTCCATACTCGGTCCCCTTGTTTGCAGCCCAGAACGAAAGTGCGAGTGCTGTCGCGGAGGCATTCCGTGGTCTCCCGGTTGAGCAGTTTGACGCTGCTAATTACTTCATTAGGATGCAAGTACCTAGTGATCTCTTGGATGAGCTCAGGCGTGAGGCGCGCCCAAAGGTCCTCGCCAAGAACCTCGAGAGCATGGCCATCGACTTGCGCCATAGTTGCTACTTGATTGATGATTTGCAGGACAGTGTTATGTATGCAAAAGCGCATGTCAAGCCAGGCGCAAGTAGTATTGTTTGGCAGCGGATGTCAGCTAGGCCACCCCCATGCCAGGGGTCCCGACATCCCATTACACAGCGCCTCCTGCCGCCCGCACCGCAAGGCGGCATGCGCCCCTCAGCACGCCACCGCCTCCCGCAACAACCTCCAGCCCCCAGCAGCGACGTGCGTGCCTCTACCACCAACATACCAGAACACCACGAACGCTGCAGCATCTGGCGATACCGCACGCACGCACGCTAGCTGTGCACATGAGGCATGCAGGTCCATGCCGGTGCGTGCATTCGCAGCTACCCCCCACACGGCGCCGTGTCGCCCGCCAGCAGGCCACCGCGCCGCTACTGTGCCCTACCTCGCAAGCAGCAAATGCAGCAGCAGCACGGCCCGCAGTCCTCACACAGTGCCCCAACCTCAAGCATTCCCTCTCCTCGCATGCACCCTGTCCGCCTACGTGCGTGATGCCGTCTGCATTTGCCAACATACATGCCAAGCCCAAGGCCGGGACGGAGCGCACAACCAAACCGCCAGCGACCTTAAGCAGCCATGGAGTCTGCTCTCAGCAAACGCTTGGCCAAATCACTCAGAACGCCGATGGCCCAAGAGCCCCCACAGTCCCCGCCGCCAGTACTTGCCCTACCCCATCCATGACACTTTATTTTTGGCCCCCACCAGCAGCCCTGCTCAATGCTCGGCGCCTCCGGCTGCTGCAGGCGCCGCCCCCAGCTCCACGCGGCCAGCCAGCCGGCTCACACTGCGGCCGTCCAGCAGTCCGCGCCGGTGCAGCCAGCGCAGGGCGGCGAGGTTGCCGCGTTCGTGTACACACTGGACCTCAGACTCCCGCAGTGGCGTCTGTATCAGTAAGAAGCATACACGCGGCGCACGTCAAAGGGATTGTTGAGGCTATAGAGATGCAAGTGACGCCGCCGTGTAAACTGACGGTAGCTGAGTTCACGGAATGAAAGTGTCTGCACAGTGTAAGACGATAAAAGCTACCGGATATCCCGAGGGCAGTTTCATAGGCTTACACCCAGCTCCGTGGTTTCTCCCCTTCAAAGTATGCTGGCACGACATCTTCGCGACCACTCACACTCACCAGCAGCGCACCACCATCAGAGCTGCCTCCCTGCCCCTCCGCCTCCAGCTCCGCCGCCGCCCAGTCCAGTGCCTCCTCGCTGCCGCCCTTCGCCACCGCCGCCAGGTCCACAACCGCGCCGCGCGCCCGCAGCGCCTGCGGCAATGAGAGACTCAGTCACATTGCCTCATTCTCGTGGCATGAAGGTCAGCCACGATTATTGGAAGCCCTTGAACCAGCACTCTATGACAACACACCAGACAGCACACGGGTTACAACAGCACCAGCGCACCTGCATAACGCAAGTGCTGGCTCCGCCGACGGCTGCATAATGGAATGCTGCTGACCAGTCGCTGCCATTGGCGTCTTCTGAGCCACCGTCCACCGCCATCTGAATCAGCGCAATCAGTGGTTCATCCGGCCAGCCCCAGCGCACTGCCGCCTTCACGTCTGCTGCTTTGAAAGCGTAGCCACGCTCCTTCAGCAACCTTAGCAGTTGCGAGTCCGCAAGCTGAGGCCCGCGCTCAGATACATAGGACCACACAAACGCCGTGTCAATGGCTGCTGCGGGTGCGCCGGCCTCGTCTAAGAGATACGTAAGCGCGTCGACGTGCCCGAACCTAGCTGCATACCTCAGCGCCTGCACTCCCAGGGGCATGCCCGCTGCGTGCAGGCGCCGCAGCCGCTGCGCGTAGTCTGGTCGCAACGCCGCAGCATTGCAGAAAGCTGTGAGGTCGAACCTCTGCTGCAGCTCGCGCGCCACCACGTCTGGGCCCCAAGCCGACATGAAAAAGTCCAGCTTACGGCCCCAGCAAGCCGTGCCGCTGCCCACAATAACTGCCAGGAGTTGCAGCCGTATGTTGCCACTGATTGCTGCTGCCTCTGCTGCTGCTGCATCTTCACTCCGCGCCTCGTTCGCGTTCGCGGCCACCGACCACAGCCGGTCGTGGTGCCGCTGCAGGACCTCCACAGGGCAGCCGGCGGTGATAGCTTCAAGCACTATCCACCTCCGGTATAGGGGCTGCTTTGCGGCATTTCCGCCAGATGCCAACTCAGATTCCAAGCGGTCCGGCTGTAGCACCTGCTGCAGTAGCTGCTCCAACAATGCCACCTGACCCCCCCGCGCCGTCGCTACGGCGTCTCCCAGACTGGAGCTGTAGCCGTGCGCCTGCTGCAGCCAGGCGAGGATCTCCCGCTGCCCGCCCGCGCAGGCGCCGGCTGCGGAATTCCTGATGACCCGTGCACGGACAGCACCGCTTGCTGGTGAATCCAGTAGCAGCTGCAGCGCCGGCAGCTGGCCCGCCCGTGCTGCCGCAGCGCAGCTTGCAGTGTACGATGACTCTGCTTTTGATAGCCTTGTGCGGTCGAGCAGCAGCCGCAGCACGGGCATGTGGCCAACCGCCGCCGCTGCCACCTCACAACTCGCGGGAGCGCCCGCGCCCAGCAGCCGCTCGCAAGCCGCCACGCTGCCGCCGGCCGCTGCTGAAGTGAGAGCCCCTGAGGTCAGAGTGCAGCCGCAGTGCGCCAGCGCCGCGTCCAGGCTGGGCAGGTGGCCCGACGAGGCCGCTAGGCACAGCAGCCGGTGACGTTGGGCCAGGCTGAGGCTGCGTCAGGGGCCGGGCCCGCCCCAGTGCGCCACAAAGTCCCGGCCTGGCCAGGGCTGCTCCGCGTGATGTGACTTTTCAGGGTTCCATACTCGGTCCCCTTGTTTGCAGCCCAGAACGAAAGTGCGAAAGCTGTCGCGGAGGCATGCCGTGGTCTCCCGGTTGAGCAGTTTGACGCTGCTAATTACTTCATTAGGATGCAAGTACCTAGTGATCTCTTGGATGAGCTCAGGCGTGAGGCGCGCCCAAAGGTCTTCGCCAAGAACCTCGATAGCGTGGTCATCGACTTGCGCCATTCGTGTTATGTATGCAAAAGCGCATGTCAAGCCAGGCGCAAGTAAAGTTTGGGAGCGGATGTCAGCTAGGCCACCCCCATGCCAGGGGTCCCGACATCCCAATAGCAGTCTATGAGCACCCGTGTGCCACTGCGGCGTGCATGGGGCGGCCCCGTTGAGCGCGGCGACAGCGACGGCGGCACCGCGAGCAGCTTCAGCCAGTCCAACCTAGCGCCCCGGCATGGACCCAACCGCGCAGCTCCCACCAGCTCGAACCTCCCAGCTCACAGCCGCTGTGCTGCTACACAGCGCCTCCTGCCGCCCGCACCGCATGGCGGCATGCGCCCCTCAGCACGCCACCGCCTCCCGCAACAACCTCCAGCCCCCAGCAGCGACGTGCGTGCCTCTACCACCAACATACCAGAACACCACGAACGCTGCAGCATCTGGCGATACCGCACGCACGCACGCTAGCTGTGCAATGAGGCATGCAGGTCCATGCCTTTGCATTTGTGCCAAGTAGCTACCCCCCACACGGCGCCGCGTCGCCCGCCAGCAGGCCACCGTGCCACTACTGTGCCCTACCTCGCAAGCAGCAAACGCAGCAGCAGCACGGCCCTCAGTCCTCACACAGTGCCCCAACCTCAAGCATTCCCTCTCCTCGCATGCACCCTGTCCGCCTACGTGCGTGATGCCGTCTGCAATGGCCAACATACATGCCACGACCAAGGCTGGGACGGAGAACCCAACTCAGCCCCTGGCCACTCATCTTCGCGGAAGTTTATTTTGCGCCGATGGGGAGGGGGGGGGGCATTGGGGGGAGGGGCACTCCCTCCCCCCGCACGGGATGCAAGCATCGCACGGTAGTGTAGGCACCAGCATATAAGCACGGGCGGTGTTCCTACGCCAAAGGGAGGGGCCACGGGGGTTTCGGGGGGCGCTCGGACGGACGGACGGACGGCGAAGCGGTCAGGCGCGCGCGTCAGTCAGGCACGTTCGGGGCGAATAGGCCGCGGCCAGCACACCAGCAACATAGAGAGCTTCCACATATATTATGACAAATGCCAAACCGCAAAGGTTGAGCGATTAAGGATGTCTGAAATTGTAAGTCAATCAGTCAGCAGGGAGCACTGTGCGCACATAATTAGTTCTACAAATAGATCCTTATTCAATACATCCGAAGATCTCAGCAATGCACAGTAAGTCGCGTCCGCGGGCAATGGTGCATTTGGCTCGCTCGCAGCGCTTCAGGGGAACCATGCGCGCGTATAGAATACAGATCATCCTGATCTATCCATTAAATACGATGCATCACGCATAGGCGCCTTGGAGAGGTTGCACAATGGGGGGCGAACCGGTCCCGCGCTTTGCATCCCTTCGGCCGATCTTGGCGCTTGCAAAAAAGTAAAGGTGCTGGGCGAGCTGGCTATTCTTCAACATAAGAGTCAACGCGTTTCGTTCACCCACCCCACAAAGTGCATCTGCTTTGACCAGCGTTTTCTCACAGCAAACGCTCTCAAAATTTAATGGCGAGCAGCTGGGTTGCTTGTCAGGGCGCAAAGAGTCTGTTACACTTGGTTCCAGCCTTGAAGGCGGGCTGGGGCGCATGCCAGACCCCAAAAACACGCCAGGAGGCACACTTTGGAACAGCATGTGTAGATGAGTGGCTAACCGCCCGCCCGTGGGCTTTGTACGCGGGTGGTCTTGCGCCACGATGCCGGAGTTGGGTGCCGGAGTCACATCAAGGTCGCAAGATCGAAACCCATCAGGAACGGTTCGGCTCCGTTACCTGTGTAGGCACTGAACATACTTGTGCCGAACTTCCCCGAACGAGCGCCATCTCGGCCTTCCTAGGTCGCTGCTCTACGGGTGAGGACGCTGGTGCGGCGGGTTCTGATGGTTTCCCC
>NC_057013.1:4567074-4747185 GCF_000002595.2 Chlamydomonas reinhardtii | reverse complement strand
TGAGCGCGGCGACAGCGACGGCGGCACCGCGAGCAGCTTCAGCCAGTCCAACCTAGCGCCCCGGCATGGACCCAACCGCGCAGCTCCCACCAGCTCGAACCTCCCAGCTCACAGCCGCTGTGCTGCTACACAGCGCCTCCTGCCGCCCGCACCGCATGGCGGCATGCGCCCCTCAGCACGCCACCGCCTCCCGCAACAACCTCCAGCCCCCAGCAGCGACGTGCGTGCCTCTACCACCAACATACCAGAACACCACGAACGCTGCAGCATCTGGCGATACCGCACGCACGCACGCTAGCTGTGCACATGAGGCATGCAGGTCCATGCCTTTGCATTTGTGCCAAGTAGCTACCCCCCACACGGCGCCGCGTCGCCCGCCAGCAGGCCACCGTGCCACTACTGTGCCCTACCTCGCAAGCAGCAAACGCAGCAGCAGCACGGCCCTCAGTCCTCACACAGTGCCCCAACCTCAAGCATTCCCTCTCCTCGCATGCACCCTGTCCGCCTACGTGCGTGATGCCGTCTGCAATGGCCAACATACATGCCACGACCAAGGCTGGGACGGAGAACCCAACCAAACCGCCAGCGACCTTAAGCAGCCATGGAGTCTGCTCTCAGCAAACGCTTGGCCAAATTACTCAGAACGCCGATGGCCCAAGAGCCCCCACAGTCTCCGCCGCCAGTACTTGCCCTACCCCATCCACTGACAATTTTCTGCCCCCATCCTGCAGCCCTGCTCAGCGCTCGACCCCTCCGGCTGCTGCAGGCGCCGCCCCCAGCTCCACGCGGCCAGCCAGCCAGCTCACACTGCGGCCGTCCAGCAGTCCGCGCCGGTGCAGCCAGTGCAGTGCGGCGAGGTTGCCGCGCTCATGTACACACTGGACCTCAGACTCCCGCAGTGGCGTCTGTATCAGTAAGAAGCATACACGCGGCGCACGTCAAAGGGATTGTTGAGGCTATAGAGATGCATGTGACGCCGCCGTGTAAACTGACGGTAGCTGAGTTCACGGAATGAAAGTGTCTGCACAGTGTAAGACGATAAAAGCTACCGGATATCCCGAGGGCAGTTTCATAGGCTTACACCCAGCTCCGTGGTTTCTCCCCTTCAAGGTATGCTTGCACGATATCTTCGCGACCACTCACACTCACCAGCAGCGCACCACCATCAGAGCTGCCTCCCTGCCCCTCCGCCTCCAGCTCCGCCGCCGCCCAGTCCAGTGCCTCCTCGCTGCCGCCCTTCGCCACCGCCGCCAGGTCCACAGCCGCGCCGCGCACCCGCAGCGCCTGCGGCAATGAGAGACTCAGTCACATTGCCTCATTATCGTGGCATGAAAGTCAGCCACGATTATTGGAAGCCCTTGAACCAGCACTCCATGACAACACACCAGACAACACACGGGTTGCATCAGCACCAGCGCACCTGCAGAACGCAAGTGCTGGCTCCGCCGATGGCTGCATAATTGAATGCTGCTGACCAGTCGCTACCATTGGCGTCTTCTGCGCCACCGTCCACCGCCATCTGAATCAGCGCAATCAGCGGCTCATCCGGCCAGCCCCAGCGCGCTGCCGCCTTCACGTCTGCTGCTGTGAAAGCGTAGCCACGCTCCTTCAGCAACCTTAGCAGTTGCGAGTCCGCAAGCTGAGGCCCGCGCTCAGATACATAGGACCGCACAAACGCCGTGTCAATGGCTGCTGCGGGTGCGCCGGCCTCGTCTAAGAGATATTTGAGCGCGTCGATGTGCCCGAACCTAGCTGCATACCTCAGCGCCTGCACTCCCAGGGGCATGCCCGCTGCGTGCAGGCGCCGCAGCCGCTGCGCGTAGTCTGGTCGCAACGCTGCAGCATTGCAGAAAGCTGTGAGGTCGAACCTCTGCTGCAGCTCGCGCGCCACCCCGTCTGGGCCCCAAGCCGACATGAAAAAGTCCAGCTTACGGCCCCAGCAGGCCGTGCCGCTGCCCGCAGTAGCCAGCAGAAGTTGCCGCCGAATTTTGTTACTGGATGCTGCTGCCTCTGCTGCTGCTGCATCTTCACTCCGCGCCTCGTTCGCGTTCGCGGCCACCGACCACAGCCGGTCGTGGTGCCGCTGCAGGACCTCCACAGGGCAGCCGGCGGTGATAGCTTCAAGCACTATCCACCTCCGGTATAGGGGCTGCTTTGCGGCATTTCCGCCAGATGCCAACTCAGATTCCAAGCGGTCCGGCTGTAGCACCTGCTGCAGTAGCTGCTCCAACAATGCCACCTGACCCCCCCGCGCCGCCGCTACGGCGTCTCCCAGACTGGAGCTGTAGCCGTGCGCCTGCTGCAGCCAGGCGAGGATCTCCCGCTGCCCGCCCGCGCAGGCGCCGGCTGCGGAATTCCTGATGACCCGTGCACGGACAGCACCGCTTGCTGGTGAATCCAGTAGCAGCTGCAGCGCCGGCAGCTGGCCCGCCCGTGCTGCCGCAGCGCAGCTTGCAGTGTACGATGACTCTGCTTTTGATAGCCTTGTGCGGTCGAGCAGCAGCCGCAGCACGGGCATGTGGCCAACCGCCGCCGCTGCCACCTCACAACTCGCGGGAGCGCCCGCGCCCAGCAGCCGCTCGCAAGCCGCCACGCTGCCGCCGGCCGCTGCTGAAGTGAGAGCCCCTGAGGTCAGAGTGCAGCCGCAGTGCGCCAGCGCCGCGTCCAGGCTGGGCAGGTGGCCCGACGAGGCCGCTAGGCACAGCAGCCGGTGACGTTGGGCCAGGCTGAGGCTGCGTCAGGGGCCGGGCCCGCCCCAGTGCGCCACAAAGTCCCGGCCTGGCCAGGGCTGCTCCGCGTGATGTGACTTTTCAGGGTTCCATACTCGGTCCCCTTGTTTGCAGCCCAGAACGAAAGTGCGAAAGCTGTCGCGGAGGCATGCCGTGGTCTCCCGGTTGAGCAGTTTGACGCTGCTAATTACTTCATTAGGATGCAAGTACCTAGTGATCTCTTGGATGAGCTCAGGCGTGAGGCGCGCCCAAAGGTCTTCGCCAAGAACCTCGATAGCATGGTCATCGACTTGCGCCATTCGTGTTATGTATGCAAAAGCGCATGTCAAGCCAGGCGCAAGTAAAGTTTGGGAGCGGATGTCAGCTAGGCCACCCCCATGCCAGGGGTCCCGACATCCCAATAGCAGTCTATGAGCACCCGTGTGCCACTGCGGCGTGCATGGGGCGGCCCCGTTGAGCGCGGCGACAGCGACGGCGGCACCGCGAGCAGCTTCAGCCAGTCCAACCTAGCGCCCCGGCATGGACCCAACCGCGCAGCTCCCACCAGCTCGAACCTCCCAGCTCACAGCCGCTGTGCTGCTACACAGCGCCTCCTGCCGCCCGCACCGCATGGCGGCATGCGCCCCTCAGCACGCCACCGCCTCCCGCAACAACCTCCAGCCCCCAGCAGCGACGTGCGTGCCTCTACCACCAACATACCAGAACACCACGAACGCTGCAGCATCTGGCGATACCGCACGCACGCACGCTAGCTGTGCACATGAGGCATGCAGGTCCATGCCTTTGCATTTGTGCCAAGTAGCTACCCCCCACACGGCGCCGCGTCGCCCGCCAGCAGGCCACCGTGCCACTACTGTGCCCTACCTCGCAAGCAGCAAACGCAGCAGCAGCACGGCCCTCAGTCCTCACACAGTGCCCCAACCTCAAGCATTCCCTCTCCTCGCATGCACCCTGTCCGCCTACGTGCGTGATGCCGTCTGCAATGGCCAACATACATGCCACGACCAAGGCTGGGACGGAGAACCCAACCAAACCGCCAGCGACCTTAAGCAGCCATGGAGTCTGCTCTCAGCAAACGCTTGGCCAAATTACTCAGAACGCCGATGGCCCAAGAGCCCCCACAGTCTCCGCCGCCAGTACTTGCCCTACCCCATCCACTGACAATTTTCTGCCCCCATCCTGCAGCCCTGCTCAGCGCTCGGCGCCTCCGGCTGCTGCAGGCGCCGCCCCCAGCTCCACGCGGCCAGCCAGCCGGCTCACACTGCGGCCGTCCAGCAGTCCGCGCCGGTGCAGCCAGTGCAGTGCGGCGAGGTTGCCGCGCTCATGTACACACTGGACCTCAGACTCCCGCAGTGGCGTCTGTATCAGTAAGAAGCATACACGCGGCGCACGTCAAAGGGATTGTTGAGGCTATAGAGATGCATGTGACGCCGCCGTGTAAACTGACGGTAGCTGAGTTCACGGAATGAAAGTGTCTGCACAGTGTAAGACGATAAAAGCTACCGGATATCCCGAGGGCAGTTTCATAGGCTTACACCCAGCTCCGTGGTTTCTCCCCTTCAAGGTATGCTTGCACGATATCTTCGCGACCACTCACACTCACCAGCAGCGCACCACCATCAGAGCTGCCTCCCTGCCCCTCCGCCTCCAGCTCCGCCGCCGCCCAGTCCAGTGCCTCCTCGCTGCCGCCCTTCGCCACCGCCGCCAGGTCCACAGCCGCGCCGCGCACCCGCAGCGCCTGCGGCAATGAGAGACTCAGTCACATTGCCTCATTATCGTGGCATGAAAGTCAGCCACGATTATTGGAAGCCCTTGAACCAGCACTCCATGACAACACACCAGACAACACACGGGTTGCATCAGCACCAGCGCACCTGCAGAACGCAAGTGCTGGCTCCGCCGATGGCTGCATAATTGAATGCTGCTGACCAGTCGCTACCATTGGCGTCTTCTGCGCCACCGTCCACCGCCATCTGAATCAGCGCAATCAGCGGCTCATCCGGCCAGCCCCAGCGCGCTGCCGCCTTCACGTCTGCTGCTGTGAAAGCGTAGCCACGCTCCTTCAGCAACCTTAGCAGTTGCGAGTCCGCAAGCTGAGGCCCGCGCTCAGATACATAGGACCGCACAAACGCCGTGTCAATGGCTGCTGCGGGTGCGCCGGCCTCGTCTAAGAGATATTTGAGCGCGTCGATGTGCCCGAACCTAGCTGCATACCTCAGCGCCTGCACTCCCAGGGGCATGCCCGCTGCGTGCAGGCGCCGCAGCCGCTGCGCGTAGTCTGGTCGCAACGCTGCAGCATTGCAGAAAGCTGTGAGGTCGAACCTCTGCTGCAGCTCGCGCGCCACCCCGTCTGGGCCCCAAGCCGACATGAAAAAGTCCAGCTTACGGCCCCAGCAGGCCGTGCCGCTGCCCGCAGTAGCCAGCAGAAGTTGCCGCCGAATTTTGTTACTGGATGCTGCTGCCTCTGCTGCTGCTGCATCTTCACTCCGCGCCTCGTTCGCGTTCGCGGCCACCGACCACAGCCGGTCGTGGTGCCGCTGCAGGACCTCCACAGGGCAGCCGGCGGTGATAGCTTCAAGCACTATCCACCTCCGGTATAGGGGCTGCTTTGCGGCATTTCCGCCAGATGCCAACTCAGATTCCAAGCGGTCCGGCTGTAGAACCAGCGGCGACAGAAGCTGCTCTAACAACGCCACCTGACCCCCCCGCGCCGCCGCTACGGCGTCTACCAGGCTGGGAATGTAGCCGTGCGCCTGCTGCAGCCAGACGAGGATGTCCTGCTGCCCGCCCTCGCAGGCGCCGGTACCGGCATTCCTGATGACCCGTGCGCAGACAGCGCCGCTTGCTGGCGAATCCAGCAGCAGCTGCAGCGCCGGCAACTGGCCCGCCCGTGCTGCCGCAGCGCAGCTTGCAGTGTACGATGACTCTGCTTTTGATAGCCTTGTGCGGTCGAGCAGCAGCCGCAGCACGGACATGTGGCCACCCGCCGCTGCTGCCACACATGCCTGTCCATAGGCCTCGCAACTCGCCGGAGCGCCCGCGCCCAGCAGCCGCTCGCACGCCGCCACGCTGCCGCCGGCCGCTGCTGAAGCGAGAGCCCCTGAGGTCAGAGTGCAGCCGCAGTGCGCCAGCGCCGCGTCCAGGCTGGGCAGGTGGCCCGACGAGGCCGCTAGGCACAGCAGCCGGTGGCGTTGGGCCAGGCTGAGGCTGCGCCAGGGGCTGGGCCCGCCCCAGTGCGCCACAAAGTCCCGGCCGGGCCAGGGCTGCTCCGCGTGATGTAGCTTTTCAGGGTTCCATACTCGGTCCCCTTGTTTGCGGCCCAGAACGAAAGTGCGAAAGCTGTCGCGGAGGCATTCCGCGATCTCCCGGTTGAGCAGTTTGACGCTGCTAAGAACTTCATTAGGATGCAAGTAGCTACTGATCTCTTGGATGAGCTCAGGCGTGAGGCGCGCCCAGAGGTCCTCGCCAAGAACCTCGAGAGCATGGTCGTCGAGTTGCGCCATACTCGCTACTTGATGATTTGCAGGACAGTGTTATGCATGCAAAAGCGCATGCCAAGCCAGGCGCAAGTAGCATTGTTTGGCAGCGGATGTCAGCTAGGCCACCCCCATGCCAGGGGTCCCGACATCCCACTAGCAGTTTAGGAGCACCCGTGTGCTACTGCGGCGTGCATGGGGCGGCCCCGTTGAGCGCGGCGACAGTGACGGCGGCACCGCGGGCGGCTTGCCGTGTGTCCTGACATACACAATCCGACGCTTACCCACGTGTCGTGCACACATTCCAGTGCGGACGCGCCCGCCTTTCGCCCGCCCGTGACTACTACCGGTAACCACACGCGTGAGGCGCCGCCCTCTTAGATCCAGCATACTCCGATCGCACGTCAAAACCCAACAGGCACCATCAGCCAGTCCAACCTAGCGCCCCGGCATGGACCCAACCGCGCAGCTCCCACCAGCTCGAACCTCCCAGCTCAAAGCCGCTGTGCTGCTACACAGTGCCTCCTGCCGCCCGCACCGCAAGGCGGCATGCGCCCCTCAGCACGCCACCGCCTCCCGCAACAACCTCCAGCCGCCGGCAGCGACGTGCGTGCCTCCCTGTCAGCGCCGCCTCGGCGGCTTGGTGCCACTCCGCCGCACACGCCGCTGCAACGTCATCACCGTCGCCGCGCAAGGTAGCACGAACACAATCCTAATGACGTAATGTCCAGCATAGCCGCAAGGCGCCTAGACGCGGTGCTGCAAGCCAGCCAGCCGGCCCCAGCAGTCAGCGCTCAGCCAGTGAGCCGGCTTTAGCCATAATTGATGCCACTGACACCATGCCATGTTGCAAGCCCCACAACTTATTGGACCTGGTTGTAATCATCTCCTGCATCCCAAGCAATGCAATTGCTGTCCAACATTCTGTGGATTGCAGGCCGAGCTACCCTCCCGAAAGCCAGCCATGCCCCACCCATGTGCATCTCCTAGGTTCCAATGCGTTCGAGGTTCGCCGGCACACTTGTACAGGTTGGTCAAAGCGTGTTTATTGATGCGGGTTGGCGTGCCCGATGCTCGGTCACACACGTATGGCCGGGCGCAAGGAGCGTGAGGAATGCGCGTCAGCAAACTTCCAGCCAGCCAGCAACTTGTCGGTACAGTCACTCCGGCGTTCGACCAGCCGTTGTTCAGTTGTCTGCCATCTGCTGGGGTCTGGGCATTAGTCTGAACCCTACGGGACTTCACCAACATGCCTTAATACTGTCCCATCACACACACATCACATGATCTTCCCAAAGCCGGTGCTGATCACCACATCGTGAACGGCCCCCGACAGCTCCCACTCAAACCGCACCGTCAGTGGTCCGTTTAGATGCCCGTTCCGCTCCGACCTGTGCTCCAGCGTGAACTGCACCTCCCGCACGCGGATGCCCTGGAGTCCAAAGAATCCGCCGTCTTCAGTGATGCCGAAGCTCTTCACAAACGCCTCCAATTAATGACGAGTGTTGCGGCCTCCCCGTCCACCGCGAACTCCACCTCCTCTGTGCCGTTGTTCCTGCAGAACCGCAGCTCCACGAGCTTCTCCCTGGGGTGCGCGGGGTCGGGTGCAACCGTAACCTGCACAGTGCCCCTCAAGCAGGCACGATGGTAGTGGCGGACGACGACGCGTCCCACCACCAGGTCGGCCACTGTTCCGCTGCCGTTAGGCAGAGGGGTTGCCAGCATGGTTCCAGCTGCGCTGCGGCGAGGGACGGCGGGAGCCTGAGGTTGCAGCAGTGCAACGGCCGGTCGGTGGCAGTGCAGCGGCAATGAAGATGCCAGTGCCGGCGCGCCAAGTAAGGTGGACGCTGCTTGATTGCGGCTGGCGGCTGGCGGCTGCTGCTGCCTCAGGTAATGGCTGCTAGCGGGCAGCGTAGTTTGTTCAATCGGCAGACACAGCAGCAGGCTGACGTTGCATGTAGAGACAATGGATGGAAGCAGCCAACCAGAACGGATTGCAGGGTCGTCCATCGGACAGTCCAAGACGGCCGACCATCCGGAACCGGTCGACCTAGTTCACCGCAATTATGTCACGCAATTATGTACGTTCCCATAATGCACGCTGTCATCGTCGCGCGCCTTCGTTTGCCTTGTTATTACGTGTCTGCTGCATGGGGGCACCTCGTGCCTCGTGCAACCGCCATCCAGCCTGTGTCAGCAGCGACACGCCTGTCTACCTTCACTTGGCTCAGCCACGACCACCGACAACCAACATCACCAACGCGCACCCCGAACGCCTCATGGTGCACAGACGGTACTAAGTCCATGCCCTCTTGCTGCTCAGCATCTGGCGATGCCGCATGCACGCACGCTAGCTGTGCACATGAGCCATCCATGCCGGCGCGTGCCGGTGCGTGCGTTCGTGCCAAGTAGCTACCCCCCACACGGCGCCGTGTCGCCCGCCAGCAGGCCACCGCGCCACTACTGTGCCCTACCTCGCAAGCAGCAAACGCAGCTGCAGCACGGCCCTCAGTCCTCACACAGTGCCCCAACCTCCAGCATTCCCTCTCCCCGCATGCACCCTGTCCGCCTGCGTGCGTTATGCCGTCTGCAATGGCCAACACGCCAAGCCCAAGGCCGGGACGGAGCGCACAACCAAACCGCCAGCGACCTTGAGCAGCCATGGAGTCTGCTCTCAGCAAACGCTTGGCCAAATTACTCAGAACGCCGATGGCCCAAGAGCCCCCACAGTCTCCGCCGCCAGTACTTGCCCTACCCTATCCACTGACACTTTATTTTTGGCCCCCACCAGCAGCCCTGCTCCGTGCTCGACCCCTCCGGCTGCTGCAGGCGCCGCCCCCAGCTCCACGCGGCCAGCCAGCCGGCTCACACTGCGGCCGTCCAGCAGTCCGCGCCGGTGCAGCCAGCGCAGGGCGGCGAGGTTGCCGCGTTCGTGTACACACTGGACCTCAGACTCCCGCAGTGGCGTCTGTATCAGTAAGAAGCATACACGCGGCGCACGTCAAAGGGAGGCGACTGTTCACGATTTAGATGCATGTAACGCCGTCGTGCATATTGACGGTAGCTGAGTTCACGGAATGAAAGTGTCTGCACAGTGTAAGCCGATAAAAGCTACCGGATGTCCCGAAGGCAGTTTCACAGGCTTACACCCAGCTCCGTGGTTTCTCCCCTTCAAAGTATGCTGGCACGACATCTTCGCGACCACTCACACTCACCAGCAGCGCACCACCATCAGAGCTGCCTCCCTGCCCCTCCGCCTCAAGCTCCGCCGCCGCCCAGTCCAGTGCCTCCTCGCTGCCGCCCTTCGCCACCGCCGCCAGGTCCACAACCGCGCCGCGCGCCCGCAGCGCCTGCGGCAATGAGAGACTCAGTCACATTGCCTCATTATCGTGGCATGAAGGTCAGCCACGATTATTGGAAGCCCTTGAACCAGCACTCCATGACAACACACCAGACAGCACACGGGTTACAACAGCACCAGCGCACCTGCATAACGCAAGTGCTGGCTCCGCCGACGGCTGCATAATTGAATGCTGCTGACCAGTCGCTGCCATTGGCGTCTTCTGAGCCACCGTCCACCGCCATCTGAATCAGCGCAATCAGTGGTTCATCCGGCCAGCCCCAGCGCACTGCCGCCTTCACGTCTGCTGCTGTGAAAGCGTAGCCACGCTCCTTCAGCAACCTTAGCAGTTGCGAGTCCGCAAGCTGAGGCCCGCGCTCAGATACATAGGACCACACAAACGCCGTGTCAATGGCTGCTGCGGGTGCGCCGGCCTCGTCTAAGAGATACGTAAGCGCGTCGACGTGCCCGAACCTAGCTGCATACCTCAGCGCCTGCACTCCCAGGGGCATGCCCGCTGCGTGCAGGCGCCGCAGCCGCTGCGCGTAGTCTGGTCGCAACGCCGCAGCATTGCAGAAAGCTGTGAGGTCGAACCTCTGCTGCAGCTCACGCGCCACCCCGTCTGGGCCCCAAGCCGACATGAAAAAGTCCAGCTTACGGCCCCAGCAGGCCGTGCCGCTGCCCGCAGTAGCCAGCAGAAGTTGCCGCCGAATTTTGCTACTGGATGCTGCTGCCTCTGCTGCTGCTGCATTTTCACTCCGCGCCTCGTTCGCGTTCGCGTTTGCCGCCACCGACCACAGCCGGTCGTGGTGCCGCTGCAGGACCTCCACAGGGCAGCCGGCGGTGATAGCTTCAAGCACTATCCACCTCCGGTATAGGGGCTGCTTTGCGGCATTTCCGCCAGATGCCAACTCCGATTCCAAGCGGTCCGGCTGTAGAACCAGCCGCGGCAGTAGCTGCTCCAACAACGCCACCTGACCCCCCCGCGCCGCCGCTACGGCGTCTACCAGACTGGGGCTGTAGCCGTGCGCCTTCAGCAGCCAAGCGAGGATGTCTCGCTGCCCGCCCGCGCAGGCGCCAGCAGCGACTTCCCGAAGGACCCGTGCACGGACAGCACCGCTTGCTGGCGAATCCAGCAGCAGCTGCAGCGCCGGCAACTGGCCCGCCCGTGCTGCCGCCGTGCAGCTTGTGGTGTACAATGACTCTATTGTTGATAGCCTTGTGCGGTCGAGCAGCAGCCGCAGCACGGGCATGTGGCCAACCGCCGCCGCTGCCACCTCACAACTCGCGGGAGCGCCCGCGCCCAGCAGCCGCTCGCAAGCCGCCACGCTGCCGCCGGCCGCTGCTGAAGTGAGAGCCCCTGAGGTCAGAGTGCAGCCGCAGTGCGCCAGCGCCGCGTCCAGGCTGGGCAGGTGGCCCGACGAGGCCGCTAGGCACAGCAGCCTGTGACGTTGGGCCAGGCTGAGGCTGCGCCAGGGGCCGGGCCCGCCCCAGTGCGCCACAAAGTCCCGGCCTGGCCAGGGCTGCTCCGCGTGATGTGACTTTTCAGGGTTCCATACTCGGTCCCCTTGTTTGCAGCCCAGAACGAAAGTGCGAAAGCTGTCGCGGAGGCATGCCGTGGTCTCCCTGTTGAGCAGTTTGACGCTGCTAATTACTTCATTAGGATGCAAGTACCTAGTGATCTCTTGGATGAGCTCAGGCGTGAGGCGCGCCAAAAGGTCCTCGCCAAGAACCTCGATAGCATGGTCATCGAGTTGCGCCATTCTCGCTACTTGATTGATGATTTGCAGGACAGTGTTGTGCATGCAAAAGCGCATGCCAAGCCAGGCGCAAGTAGTATTGTTTGGCAGCGGATGTCAGCTAGGCCACCCCCATGCTAGGGGTCCCAACATCCCACTAGCAGTCTATGAGCACCCGTGTGCCACTGCGGCGTGCATGGGGCGGCCCCGTTGAGCGCGGCGACAGCGACGGCGGCACCGCGAGCAGCTTCAGCCAGTCCAACCTAGCGCCCCGGCATGGACCCAACCGCGCAGCTCCCACCAGCTCGAACCTCCCAGCTCACGCTGCTACACAGTGCCTCCTGCCGCCCGCACCGCAAGGCGGCATGCGCCCCTCAGCACGCCACCGCCTGCCGCAACAACCTCCAGCCGCCGGCAGCGACGTGCGTGCCTCTACCACCAACATACCAGAACACCACGAACGCTGCAGCATCTGGCGATACCGCACGCACGCACGTTAGCTAGCTGTGCACATGAGCCGTCCATGCCGGTCCATGCTGGTGCGTGCATTTGTGCCAAGTAGCTACCCCCCACACGGCGCCGTGTCGCCCGCCAGCAGGCCACCGTGCCACTACTGTGCCCTACCTCGCAAGCAGCAAACGCAGCAGCAGCACGGCCCTCAGTCCTCACACAGTGCCCCAACCTCAAGCATTCCCTCTCCTCGCATGCACCCTGTCCGCCTACGTGCGTGATGCCGTCTGCATTTGCCAACATACCGTACATGCCACGACCAAGGCTGGGGCGGAGAACCCAAACAAACCGCCAGCGACCTTAAGCAGCCATGGAGTCTGCTCTCAGCAAACGCTTGGCCAAATTACTCAGAACGCTGATGGCCCAAGAGCCCCCACAGTCTCCGCCGCCAGTACTTGCCCTACCCTATCCACTGACACTTTTCTGCCCCCATGCAGCCGCCCTGCTCAGTGCTCAACCCCTCCGGCTGCTGCAGGCGCCACCCCCAGCTCCACGCGGCCAGCCAGCCGGCTCACACTGCGGCCGTCCAGCAGTCCGCGCCGGTGCAGCCAACGCAGTGCGGCGAGGTTGCCGCGCTCGTGTACACACTGGACCTCAGACTCCCGCAGTGGCGTCTGCATCAGTAGGAAACATACAGGCGGCGCACGTCAAAGGGATTGTTTAGGCTATAGAGATGCATGTGACGCCGCCGTGTAAACTGACGGTAGCTGAGTTCACGGAATGAAAGTGTCTGCACAGTGTAAGACGATAAAAGCTACCGGATGTCCCGAAGGCAGTTTCATAGGCTTACACCCAGCTCCGTGGTTTCTCCCCTTCAAAGTATGCTTGCACGATATCTTCGCGACCACTCACACTCACCAGCAGCGCACCACCACCGAAGCCGCGTCCCTTCCCCTCCGCCTCCAGCTCCGCCGCCGCCCAGTCCAGTGCCTCCTCGCTGCCGCCCTTCGCCACCGCCGCCAGGTCCACAGCCGCGCCGCGCGCCCGCAGCGCCTGCGGCAGTGAGAGACTCAGTCACATTGCCTCATTACCGTAGCATGAAGGTCAGCCATCATTAATGGAAGCCCTTGAAACAGCACTCCTTGACAACACACCAGACAGCAGACGGGTTACAACATCACCAGCGCACCTGTAGAACACAAGTGCTGGCTCCGCCGATGGCTGCATACTTGAATGCTGCTGACCAGTGGCTCCCATTGTCATCTCCTGAGTCACCGTCCACTGCCATCTGAATCAGCGCAATCAGTGGCTCATCCGGCCAGCCCCAGCGCGCTGCCGCCTTCACGTCTGCTGCTGTGAAAGCGTAGCCACGCTCCTTCAGCAACCTTAGCAGTTGCGAGTCCGCAAGCTGAGGCCCGCGCTCAGATACATAGGACCGCACAAACGCCGTGTCAATGGCTGCTGCGGGTGCGCCGGCCTCGTCTAAGAGGTACGTGAGCGCGTCGATGTGCCCGAACCTAGCTGTATACCTCAGCGCCTGCACTCCCAGGGGCATGCCCGCTGCGTGCAGGCGCCGCAGCCGCTGCGCGTAGTCTGGTCGCAACGCTGCAGCATTGCAGAAAGCTGTAAGGTCGAACCTCTGCTGCAGCTCGCGCGCCACCACGTCTGGGCCCCAAGCCGACATGAAAAAGTCCAGCTTACTGCCCCAGCAGGCCGTGCCGCTGCCCGCAGTAGCCAGCAGAAGTTGCCGCCGAATTTTGCTACTGGATGCTGCTGCCTCTGCTGCTGCAGCATCTTCACTCCGCGCCTCGTTCGCGTTCTCGTTCGCCGCCACCGACCACAGCCGGTGGTAATGCCGCTGCAGGACCTCCACAGGGCAGCCGGCGGTGATAGCTTCAAGCACTATCCACCTCCGGTATAGGGGCTGCTTTGCGGCATTTCCGCCAGATGCCGATTCAGATTCCAAGCGGTCCGGCTGTAGAACCAGCCGCGGCAGTAGCTGCTCCAACAACGCCACCTGACCCCCCCGCGCCGCCGCTACGGCGTCTACCAGACTGGGGCTGTAGCCGTGCGCCTGCTGCAGCCAAGCGAGGATGTCTCGCTGCCCGCCCGCGCAGGCGCCAGCAGCGACTTCCCGAAGGACCCGTGCACGGACAGCACCGCTTGCTGGCGAATCCAGCAGCAGCTGCAGCGCCGGCAACTGGCCCGCCCGTGCTGCCGCAGCGCAGCTTGCAGTGTACGATGACTCTATTGTTGATAGCCTTGTGCGGTCGAGCAGCAGCCGCAGCACGGGCATGTGGCCAACCGCCGCCGCTGCCACCTCACTACTCGCCGGAGCGCCCGCGCCCAGCAGCCGCTCGCAAGCCGCCACGCTGCCGCCGGCCGCTGCTGAAGTGAGAGCCCCTGAGGTCAGAGTGCAGCCGCAGTGAGCCAGCGCCGCGTCCAGGCTGGGCAGGTGGCCCGACGAGGCCGCTAGGCACAGCAGCCGGTGACGTTGGGCCAGGCTGAGGCTGCGCCAGGGGCCGGGCCCACCCCAGTGCGCCACAAAGTCCCGGCCCGGCCAGGGCTGCTCCGCGTGATGTGGCTTTTCAGGGTTCCATACTCGGTCCCCTTGTTTGCAGCCCAGAACGTAAGTGCGAAAGCTGTCGCGGAGGCATTCCGCGATCTCCCGGTTGAGCAGTTTGACGCTGCTAATAACTTCGTTAGGATGCAAGTAGTTACTGATCTCTTGGATGAGCTCAGGCGTGAGGCGCGCCCAAAGGTCCTCGCCAAGAACCTCGAGAGCATGGTCATCGACTTGCGCCATTCTCGCTACTTGATTGATGATTTGCAGGACAGTGTTGTGCATTCAAAAGGGCATGCCAAGCCAGGCGCAAGTATTGTTTGGCAGCGGATGTCAGCTAAGCCACCCCCATGCCAAGGGTCCCGACATCCCACTAGCAGTCTATGAGCAGCCGTGTGCCACTGCGGCGTGCATGGGGCGGCCCCGTTGAGCGCGGCGACAGCGACGGCGGACCCAACCGCGCAGCTCCCACCAGCTCGAACCTCCCAGCTCACAGCCGCTGTGCTGCTACACAGTGCCTCCTGCCGCCCGCACCGCAAGGCGGCATGCGCCCCTCAGCAGCACGCCACCGCCTCCCGCAACAACATTCAGCCGCCGGCAGCGACGTGCGTGCCTCTACCACCAGCATCCCAGAACACCACGAACGCTGCAGCATCTGGCGATACCGCACGCACGCACGTTAGCTAGCTGTGCACATGAGCCGTCCATGCCGGTCCATGCTGGTGCGTGCATTCGTGCCAAGTAGCTACCCCCCACACGGCGCCGTGTCGCCCGCCAGCAGGCCACCGTGCCACTACTGTGCCCTACCTCGCAAGCAGCAAACGCAGCAGCAGCACGGGCTTCGGTCCTTACACAGTGCCCCAACCCCAAGCATTCCCTCCCCCCGCATGCACCCTGTCCGCCTACGCCGTCTGTATTTGCCAACATACCGTACATGCCACGACCAAGGCTGGGACGGAGAACCCCACCAAACCGCCAGCGACCTTAAGCAGCCATGGATTCTGCTATCACTCAGAACGCCGATGGCCCAAGAGCACCCACGGTCCCCGCGCCTGTACTTGCCCTACCCTATCCACTGACACTTTTCTGCCCCCATGCAGCCGCCCTGCTCAGTGCTCGACCCCTCCGGCTGCTGCAGGCGCCACCCCCAGCTCCACGCGGCCAGCCAGCCAGCTCACACTGCGGCCGTCCAGCAGTCCGCGCCGGTGCAGCCAGCGCAGGGCGGCGAGGTTGCCGCGCTTGTGTATCCAGTGAATCTCTGAGGGCCCCAATGGCGCCTGCAGATGTTGGGGAATAGATAGCAGGACATACGTGCATTGCTAAAGGAATGGACCGAATTCTGTGTAGTTCCGCGGTGGCAACCATCGCCTTCCGTACATACCGGTGCGGTTGCCGCCCTTCCTCATGCGACTCACACTCACCAGCACCCCACCCAAGCCGCCATCATGCTGCTCCTGCTCCGCCTCCAGCTCCGCCGCCGCCCAGTCCAGTGCCTCCTCGCTGCCGCCCTTCGCCACCGCCGCCAGGTCCACAGCCGCGCCGCGCGCCCGCAGCGCCTGCGGGAAAGCAAAAGATGAAGTCCAGCCCCAATGCTCACGATTGACAGAGGTCAGCCGCGATTGGTAGCAAGCACGGAGTTCACCTCCTGGAGGCCTAGTAGGCAACTTGATGGAGACACATCCTGTACCAATGCACCAACGCACCTGCAGCACGCAAATGCCGGCGCCGGCATAGGCGGCGCACACGAATGCTGCCGACCAACGGCTGCGGTCGTCTCCGTCTGTGTCGCCATCCACCACCATCTGAATTAGCGCAAGCAAAGACTCCTCAAGCCAGCGGTGTGATGCTGCCATCTTCACGTCTGCTGCTGTAAACGTGTAGCCACGCTCCTTCAGCAGCCTCAACAGTTGCTGCGTAACTGCATGCTTAGGCCTGCACGCCAACACATAGCCCCGCACAAACGCCGTGTCAATGGCTGCTACGGGTGCGCCGGCCTCGTCTAAGAGATACGTGAGCGCGTCGACGTGCCCGAATCTAGCTGCATACTCCATCGCCTCCACTCCCAGGGGCATGCCCGCTGCATGCAGGCGCCGCAGCCGCTGCGTGTAGTCTGGCTGCAAAGACGCTTCAAAAGCAAGGGTTGCGGGTTTCTGTAGTTCCCGTGCCACCACGGCTGGGCCCCAAGCCGACAGGAGGAAGTCCAGCTTACGGCCCCAGCAATCCGTGCCGCTGCCCGCGACGGCGTTTAGCAGTACCCGCCGAATGTTGCTAGCTGCTGCTGCGGCTGCTGCATCTTCACCGAGCTCCCCATTAGCATCCGCTCTCGCCGGCAACGACCACAGCCGCGCATAGTGCCGCTGCAGGACCTCCACAGGGCAGCCGGCGGTGATAGCTTCAAGCAGTGCCGTCCTGCTCACCCGGTTTTGCTCTGAGTCATTCCCTGCACTTGCCGCGGCCGCTGGCGGTCTGTCTGGCTGTAGCACCGGCGGCATTAGCTGCTCCAACACCGCCACGTGACCCCCCCGCGCCGCTGCTACTGCATCTCCCAGACTGGGGCTGTAGCCGTGCGCCTGCTGCAGCCAGACGAGGATCTCCCGCTGCCCGCCCGCGAAGGCGCCGGCTGCGGCATTCCTGATGACCCGTGTCTTTGCACCGCCAGCGGCAAAATCCAGCAGCAGCTGCAGCGCCGGCAACTGGCCCGCCCATGCTGCCGCCGTGCAGCTTGTGGCGTACAATGACGCTCTTGTTAATAAACCTGTCCGGTCGAGCAGCAGCCGCAGCACGGGCATGTGGCCAACCGCCGCAGCCGCGCTGGCCGCGTGGCTCCCCTCATCGCCCGCGCCCAGCAGCCGCTCGCAAGCCGCCACGCTGCCGCCGGCCGCTGCTGAAGCGAGAGCCCCTGAGGTGAGAGTGCAGCCGCACTGCGCCAGCGCCGCGTCCAGGCTGGGCAGGTGGCCCGACGAGGCCGCCAGGCAAAGCAGCCGGTGACGTTGGGCCAGGCTGAGGCCGCGCCAGGGGCCGGGCCTGCCCCAGTGCGCCACAAAGTCCCGGCCCGGCCAGGGCTGCTCCGCGCGGTATGGCTCCCATTTGTACTCTTGTTTGCAGCCCAGAACGAAAGAGCGAAAGCTGTCGTGGAGGCAATCCGCAGTCTCCCGGTTGAGCAGTTTGACACTGGTAATAACTTCATTAGGATGCAAGTAGCTACTGATCTTATGGATAAGCTCGGGCGTGAGGCGCGCCCAGAGGTCCTCCCTGCTAGAAGTTGGCCGCGGATGGCTGCATGTTTGCGCCATACTGGCTATTTGATGATTTGCAGGACAGTAAAGCGCATGCAAAACAATACTTACTATTGTTTGGCAGCGGATATCAGCTTATAAGCCAACCCCATGCCGAGGGTCCCGACATACCATTCGGTGATTAGGAGCACACGTGTACCACTCCGGCAAGTCCCTAGGGACTGCGTGAGGCCAAGCCCCTAGACAATTGAAATAGCATCATTTGACATATTAAGGACAGTCGCGGCTCAGGCGGGATACTATCTGGCGCCGGAAGACATTTCGCCAGAAGAGGCGGGCGCGGTGATGGCTGCTGGGGGGAAGACCTGGCCTCGTCGTCTTGACCTTTGCTCCCGCCCAAATTTTCGCCACAGTCTCGTCAAGCCCACTCCGCTTGCAGCACGGGACTGACCTCCCCTGACGTGCATTGGCCTGCAGTCTCAGTGCTGACGTGGCCGACTCGCAGTGACGTTACGGTAGGATTTCACGGTACAACGTGCTCACATGCCGCACTTGACCGTACTTACGTCCTCCGTGCACAAGCCCCGCGACTCAGCACTGAGGCATTACCGCTGCCCGCTACCGCAGCCCCGGCGACAGCTCCCCTACACCTCGCGCTCATACTCCTCGTCACCCTCCTCCGCCTGCTCCTGGTACCCGCCCTCCTCACCGTCCTCCTCATCCTGCTCCTCACCACCTCCCCCACCTCCCGCGCCGCCTGCCCGCTGCCCCTGCCCCTGCTCTTCCTCCTCCTCTTCCTCCTCATCCTCGAACCCGCCAGTGCCTAGCAGCGCTGCGCGGTTGTTGCCATGAAGCTCCGCATACATATCCCCCTCCTCCTCCCCCTCCTCCTCCTCTTCCTCTTGCCCCTCTTGCCCCGCCACTCCCCCAGCGCCCTGCTCCTCCTCCACCTCCGCCTCCTCCTCCTCCTCTCCCACCCAGCCGCCGGCCGAAGCGCCGCCGGCAAAGCCACCGCCACCGCCACCGTCCTCCTGCTCCTCCTGCTCCTCCTCCTGTTGCCGCCCGCCCCACTCGTCCTCGCCCCCGGCAGCGCCCTTGGGCTTCCGCTTCCGCTGCTGCTTCCTCCGCCCATCCCCACCCTCCGCCGCCGCCGCCGGCCGCCCTGCCGCCGCCTCCATCTGGGCATCTCCCGCCTCCGCCTCCGCCTCCTCCTCCTCCTCCTCCTCTGCAGCAGCTGCTGCTTTCGCGTCCTTCTTGGGCTTCTTGGCCCGCGGCTTGCGGGGCTTGCTGCCGCCTGCGCCCGCCGCCGTCAGAGACGACGGCCCCGGCTGCCCGCCCGCCTCCCCGTCCAGCGGCTCATCCTTAGGCACCACCGCGGCACCCGCCGCCGCCGCCGCCGGCTTCTGCTTCCTTGGCTTCTTTGCCGGTCGCGGCACCGCTGCGCCGCCCTCGCCATCGCCAGCGTCCCCGTACGCACCCCCGCCCCCGCCGCCCCCGTCCGCCGCGGCGGCCTTCTTGGGCCGTCCGCGTTTCTTCTTGGGCGCTGGCGCCGGCGCGGTGCCGCCTGGCTCCTGCCCCTCTTCTGCCGCCGCCCCATACCCGTCGACGTCCTCCTCCTCCTCCTCCTCCTGGCCGTTGTCCTCCTCGTCACTGTACGCGTACACCTGTGTGGCGGGGCAGTGGGTGGATGGTGGTAGGTGTGTGGGTAGGAGCGGTGTGTGTGTGTGTGTGTGTGTGTGTGTGTGTGTGTGTGTGTGTGTGTGTGTGTGTGTGTGTGTGTGTGTGTGCGTGTGTGTGTGAGAGCACACGGGAAGGAACTACGTGCGTTCCAGTGTGCGTGTGTGTGTGTGTCTCAAGGCATAAAGGCTGAGGTAAAGGCAAAATTACTTGTTGCGCACTGTTGAGACCGACGGGCACCCGGGTCCTGAGTCACACCAGCGGCATACACACCAGGAGGCACGGCCTCCGCGCCCCCACCCCGATCAACAGGCCCCACCAAGCTGATATGGGGACTCCAGGGCTACAGGTCACAAGCACGGGCAACACACGTGAGAGCGCGCCACTGCCGCCCGCGCACCTGCGACGCCACCACGGCCTCGCCGTGGATGTCCTTGTTCCGCAGCTGCGCCAGCCGCAGCTCGTGGCCCTTGCCCATCTGTACGGAGAGGGAGGGAAGAGGCAGGAGGGGGGGGTAGTTTATTCCAATCCGAGACTTCAAAGGAAGCAAGGCCCAGAACCAGCCCAGGGAGGGAGGGGAGGGAGAGGGAGGGACACGGGAAGGGGGAATCAATGCAAGCGGCGTCGCGTGGCGTGTAATGCAGTGCAGTGCGGCGTGTGACATACAGCGGACCGCTGCCGCCACCCCGCGTAGGCTGCACTCCCATGTGGCAAGACCCTCCGCCCCGCCCCGCCCGCCCCGCCACCACGCGATCACGTCACCGCGTCACGGGGCCACGGCAGCGCCTGCGGCACCACTCACGTCCGTGAACAGCTCCCGGACCCTGAGCACGTATGCCTCACACGAGCGCTTGACCTTGGGCACCTGCGCACACACACACACACACACACACACACACACACACACACACACACACACGCACACACACACGGAAACACCGTGCACAAGCCAGGCAGGCAGGCAGAGAGACAGGCAGGTAGGCGGAGAGACAGAATGTTGGGGGAATGCAGAGAGGACGGGTGACAGGCGGCGGCTTGAAGAGTCATGATGGCAAATCAGGTAAACGCGAGCCAGAGCCGTAGCGGGAAGCCTGCATTTCCATGTTTTGTAGGCTGGTCACACGTTCTATGTCTCAACCATGCAACCTCGCACCTCCGTCCGCATTGTGTCTCAGGTCTCTGCCCCTCCTTCACAGCAACGGTGAAAACAGCAGCACCCTCCCCCGCCCCCGTGCCCCCACGGCCCCACCTTGTTGACCAGCGCGGTGAGCCGTCGCTGCTTGACGTCGCCGCACAGCGCCTGCAGCAGCCGGTAGCCGCGCTGGGTGGCCCTGTTGGCGCGGCGCAGTCGGTCCTCGTGGCCGGGCTGGCCCCAGAAGCGCCGCCAGGCGGGCACGGTGCGGGCGGCCTCCTGCGAGCGGTGGTGGTGGTGGGGAGGAGGGGAGAGGGGGTGGGGAGAGGAGGAGGGGAGAGGGGGTGGGGAGAGGGTTTGGGGAGGTGGGTGGGGGCGGGAGGTAGGAGGTGAAGGCAAGCAGGGCAGGGATTTGGTGAGGGATGGACTGTGGTGGACTGGTAGACTGCTGGCATGTGTTTGGAAGGCAAGGGGGGGGGGTCGCGGTGTGCGTGGCCGCTTGGTACACACACACGCACGCACGCATGTCGTATCGAGCCTGCCCACGCACGCCCACACATGCCCCATCAGCCCACGTCCCCACGCGTTCCTAAGCCCGCACACGTTCCCACGCCTGCACCGCTCACCTCCACGAATTTGCCGCCGCAGGTGATGAGGGTGCCGATGAGCGGCGTGCGGTCGGGGTGCTCCCGGATCAGCTCGGCCAGGCGCGAGAACACATCGGCGGCGGCGTAGTACTCAAACATGCAGCCCGACTCCTGCGTGACGTGTGCGAGTGTGTGAGTGTGTAGTGCGTTAGGTAATGCAACAAGGGGAAAGGGAAAGTGTGTACAGGTACGAAGCCGGAAACGCACGCCCGTGTGTGTGTGTGTGTGTGTGTCTTCTGTTTCAAGCTGAGACTGCCGGGTCTGCGCCGATCACACAGTCTCACGCCCCCGCATGTGTGGATGCCACACGCAACGGCGGCGGAGCCCCCTGCTGCTTCTTGCCTGCTAACGCCTTTCCCCCTGCCCCTCCCCCCTGCCCCTGCCCCTCCCCCTGCCCCTCCCCCTGCCCCTCCCCCCGCCCTTTCCCGCTGCCCCCAAACTGCGACGCCCACCTCCTCCTGCCCCAGCACTGCCTTGCTGCCGGCGCGCATGCGGGCGCACGTGGCGGCGTACTGCTCCGTCAGCATCTGCGGGCGGGCGCGCCAGCGCCAGCAGCGGGGTGGTTGCGGGTGAGGGCGCACGTGTGTCGAGTGCCGTGTGTGCAGCAGCACGTAGGCGCATACATGTAAAGCCCGTGTGGGCCACCAACCGCCATGTCTACACAGTTGGGTCGTGGGTTCCGTTTCTGGGTGCTGCCTTGGACATGCAGCGAGGCCGCATGCCATCCCATCAAAGTGACACGTTCCCCGCGCCGGCAAACACACAAACACACACATAGGCGGGTCTCTTTCTGTTTCGTTGTCCGCGACACACGCAAACACACACACACACACACGACCCACAGGGCCCCACCTCGAAGCAGCACTTGTACCAGGGCCCCAGTGTGGCCTGGCATAGAGAAGCATAGCCCGCCACCGGGCCCTCGGGCACCGCGGCGGCGGCGGCAGCGGCTACACGGCCTCCGGGCGGCTTGCCTCCCGGCACCTCTTTGAGCACGTGCATGGACAGCGTCCTGGGTGGGGCCGCGTTGGAGCATGCATGTGTGTGTATGTGTGTATGTGTGTATATAGGTGCAAGCATGTGTGAGCGTGTGTGTGCGTCTGTGTGCGTGTGTGTCTGTGCGTGCGTGTCTGTGCGCGTTTGCGCGTGTGTGTGTAGGTGTGAGCATGTGTGTGTGTGTGTGGGTGTGTGTGGGTGTCAGGTACGGAAGAGGGAGGATACCCGTACTGCGCGACAGACGTGGGGCCGGGGTGCGCGGCAGCAGCGGACACCAGGCGTGCGTCGCTGCCGTACGTCCATCGTTCATGCACACATAGCACACCGGATTCCAGCACACAACTCCCACCAAACACACACACACACACACACACACACGTTTCACGTGCGTGTGGACACTAATCCCCCCTCGAGGTTAGAGTAGCGGGGGTTGTGCGATTTCCGGTTGGAAAGAACGGCGGCTCACAGCAGCAGGTATGCGAGGTAACTTCAGGCAACATCCGTAAACCGTCGCTTTGCATACACTGTCTTTGCGCGACGTTTTCCTTGTGCTCTCTAACACGCGTCTCACTTGAGCACCTCCAGCGGCTCCGCCGACAGCTCCACATACAGCCGCAGCAGCTCGCTGATCAGCTTCGCCTGGCCCCGCCACTTGAAGCCACCGCCGCCGCCGCCGCCACCCCGCGCCGCCGCCGCCGCCGCCTCGTCCTCCTCGCCCTCGCCGTCACCAGCGGCGCCGGCGGCGCCGCCTCCGGCGGCGCCGCCGTCGGACCCGTCCCAGGCAAGCTCCAGTGCAGCGTTGGCGGACCGGCTGATAAGGTTGGACAGGGTCCGGAGCTCGTCTGGTACGGCGGTGGCGGCGCCGCCGCCATTAGACGTGGCGGCGGCCGCCGCCGCCGACGGCGCCGCCAAGTGCTGTACGGCGACTAGCATGGAGCGGGCGGCCTTGAGCAGCGCCAGGTGCCGCCACACGTCGGGCGGGGCCGGCGGGTTGCGCGTGCCGGCGCCGTGACCGTAACCGTTACCGTTGTCATTGTCGTGCTGGTCGTACTCCGCGGCGCCGTGATGGTTGTTGCGGTTGGCGGTTGCGGGCGCGGCCTTGGGTCCGGCGCCGCGGCACTGGCTGTCCAGCTGCTTGTAGGCGAGTAGCGCCAGCTTTGCAAGGCACTGGCCCTGTGGGATTGCGGTCACGGATTGCGGTAGAAGTCGCAAATACCAGCCCACTGAACTAAGTGGAACTAGCGGAGCACAGGCAGAGGCGACAGTTGCAAGCGATAAATACTTAAAGGGGCGGAACGGGCGAGCGGAGGCATGCACATGGCGAGTGCGTGGCCGCACTTAGGAAGAGGTGGAGGCGGCCCTACCCCTGCCACGCCGCCCTCATATGGTCAAGGTAGTTGCAAGCACGGTAAGGACAGCTGCGGCACGTGACAGCGAGCGGTGCCTTACCTGCGCGGGCGTCAGCGGGCGCAGCTTGCGGCGACTGCCGGCGGCGGCGGCGGCTGCGGGCGCGGCGGCGCCGGCAACGCCGTTCACCAAACTCGCCAGCTCGTTGTCTGCGTTTGCCAACCGAACAAATGTCGAGGAACGGACGGAGGCGCCTAAGCTTCAACGCGTCAGCCACAACGGTAACAGCAAGATGGGCGCACACAGCCGGCAAGCGACCAGCGGCACAATCCCTCAGCACAAACTTCACCTCAAACCCTACGGCGCCACCCTACCACTCCACCACTTCACACTCTGCCACTCACCCAGCGTCCCTTCACTGCCCGGCTTCGCCGCCAGCGCCGCCAGCGCTTCCGCCAGCAGCCGCGGCGACGGCGGCGGCGGCAGCCCGCCGGCCAGTGCGGCGGCGCGCGCGCGCGGCCCTGCCGCGCCGCCTCCCGGCCCCCACGCCGCGAACAGCAGCCTCATCAGCTCCAACAGGTCGGTCATGTAGCGGCAGCCCAGCGCCGCCGGCTCCATGGCGGCCTGTGGGGTGGGGGCGGGGAGGAGAGGAGTTGTGAGGAGGAGAGGTGGGGTGAGGGGGCTTGTGGAGGGGGCTGGCGGAGGGGGGGCAGTGTAGAACACACACACACACATACACACACGCGTAGGTATTTGTCCGTAACTGCGCACGCGTGTTTGGCGGCTTTGCTCCGTTTGTTTTGTGTTTAACACACACACACACACACACACACACACACACACACACACACACGCACACACACACACACACAGACACACACAGACACACACACACACACACACACTCTGCCAGCCTCAGCCGCCCCCGCCCCCACCTGCACCACGGCCAGCTCCGCCAGCGGCCGCCGCATGTCGCCATCCGCGCCGGGATCCAGCCTCAGGCCCGGCACACCCGCGGCGCCTGCAGCAGAGGAGGAGGAAGGAGGGAGGGGGGGGAAAAGGAGCGGGCAGTCTAAGTCCAGAGGGAGGAGGGGGGAGGGGAGGAGCGGGCAGCAGGGCACAGCTGCACATCGGCATCAGGCAGGGGACACAGCGGTGGACGCTTGTTTCGAGGTCGGCAAGTTTGTCGCTCGAGCGCGCGCCGCCCACTACCCAGCCATGGTGGCGTAGTGTGCGTACAGGTACCACCGCCACCAACCAACCAGACCCACAACCGCAACCGTGACCGCGACCGCAACCTCGGCCGCGCCATTCCTCGCGGGCCGCACCGCCCACTACCCAGCCAAGGTGGCGTAATGTGCGTACAGTTACCACCGCCACCAACCAACCAGACCCACAACCGCAACCGTAACCGCGACCGCAACCCCGGCCTCGCCATTCCTCGCGGGCCGCACACGCCTGCTGCGTGCCCGCACCGCGCCGCCCACCCGCCCCACCCCTCCACCCATCCCGCATCCCCACCTACCCGCCAGCGCCGCAGTCGCCCCGTCCAGATGGGCCCGCAGCCGCGGCAGCAGCGGCGCCACCGCCTCCGCCAGCGCGCCGGGGCTCAGTCGCGAGAGGGAGGTGTCGGCCTGCGCCGCCGCGGCGGGGCCGGACAGCGCGAAGGGCGCGGCGCCGCGGGCGCGGGCGGACACGGCGGCGGCCTTGCCCGCCAGCTCCGACAGCAGCAGCGCGGCGCCGGCAAGGCTGAGAGTGTAGGGTGGGGTGTGAGGCATGGGTGTGTTGGCGTTTGGGGATGGGATGGGCCGGGGTCGGGGAAGTGACTTTTGCAACGGAGCATCAGGGCATGCGCACAAGCACATGCACAGCCAGGCACACACAAGCAAGGACGCACACACACACACACACACACACACACACACACACACACACACACACACACACTCGGGTAGTGGCCGGGGCTTCAGGAAACCGACTTCTGCTTCAGGGCTGCTTCAGGGCTGCTTCAGGGCTGCTTCAGGTGTACTGAACTGTGGGGGCTTCAGGTCTGACACTGCCAACAGTCTGCACACCCACGCACACACGCACACGCACGCATACACACCCGCCGGCCACCACGTGCCACGCCGCCCAGTCGTGCGCAGTGCCCGGCTCCCAGCGCTCCGCCGCCGCCGCCGTGCCCTCCGCCTCATCACCGTCCGCCGCCGCCGCCGCCGCGCTGCCCGCGACCACAACCGCAAAGCCCTTTGGCGGCCGAGCTACGTCTATTGGCTTGAGCGCCTCAATCACACCGTCAACGGTGAGCGGTCGCACACGGCTGCGGAGCGCCAAGCCGGCGGCGGCGCGGTTGGCGGCGGCGCCGGCGGCGGCTGCCGCTGCCGCGGTGGCGGCGCCTGCGGCGCCGCCCTTGGCGGCGGCGGCGGCTGCGCCGCCGGCGGCGGGTGGCTTGGCGCCGCCGGGCTTGGCTGCGAGTGCGCCTAGTGGATCGGCATGGTTGGCCAGGGCCTGCGGGGGTGCGGGCGCGTTACGTGTTCATCAGCAGGTGTTGTAAAGAGAAAGCGTGTGTGTGTGGGGCATGGCCTTGCACTCGCCCCGGTGATGACCGCAGCTGCTCATAACAGAGACACTCAGTCCAACATCAACCCCGCTCATACGCAGAGCGAGCACGCCACGCCCCCTCCCCAGCCCGCACACACACACACACACACACACACACACACACACACACACACACCCACACACACACACCTGCAGCGCCGCCATCCCGCCCCGCGGCGGCGCCAGCTGGTCGGTCAGTCCCGCCGCCACCGCCTCCAACGCCGCCAGCTGCGCCGCGCGCTTGGACAGCTTGGGCACCGCGGCGGCGGCCTGGGTGTAGCTGCGCAGGCGCAAACGTACGGCAGGCACGGGGGGGGAGGAAGGTACAGGAGCGGTGTACGCCACAGGGGGGCATGGGAGTGGAAAGTATGGAAGGCAGCGTGTCCGTAGGCAGGTGGAAGGCCGGGCTGATTGCGGGGGTAAGTGGATAGATGCGCTGTCTGCTGCCTGGACTGGCCCTCCCTGGGGTCACCTCCCATCCTCCCTTCCTAGCCCCATCGTCCCTTTCCAGCCCCATCGTCCCTCCCCAGCGTCCCTCCCCAGCCTCATCCTCATCCCCATCCTCCTTCCCCAGTCCCAGACCCACGCCCCAGCCGCTGGCTCACCCCAGCTTCCTGTGTGCGGCTGTGGGCGCGAAGCAGTTGATCACCTCGCGAAGCCAACTGATGGCGGCCTGGAGGTAGGGCGAGAGAAGAGCGTGCGTGTGTATGCGTGTGTGCATGTGTGTTTTGCACGGTCGGCTCCCTCCCTCTCTCCCTCCCTCCAGCTCTCCCTTCCCTCCCCTCCCTCACCTGCAGGCACGCCATGACTGCGGCTGCCACACACGGCGGAAGCTCGTGAAGCTGGTTCACGCCCTGTGTGTGCGTATGGTGTGTGTGCAGGGTGTGTGTGTATGTGTCTAGCTATGTATGGGTGTGGGTGTAGGGTTCAGTCAGCTTCTACTGGGAATGGATGATTCCCCAGTGAAACTACCCCGCCCCCCCCGTTGGGCCCTGGCACACAACCCAAGCCCCCCACTGGGTTGGCAATGGTTTACTTTGGGGTTGGAGTAGAGTACCCCCAGGCCCCCTAACTAACGCCTCTGCCTGTGCTCCGCTCGTTTTCGTTGGTTTTGGTTTCGCTTGGGCTGGTATTTACAAACCCCCCCCCCACTCCCCCACCTCGTGGTCCTCCAGCAGCTCCAGGGGGAACATCACCAGTGGGCAGCCCAGCAGCGCGTCCACGTCCTGGGGGGGGTGGGGGGTTGTAGGTGTGTAGGGGGGAGCAGGATGAAGAAGAGGGGGTGGCGAGGTTGGGAGAGGACAGGGGCGCAACAGGACGTCGGCAGCACGAACACTACACACACACACACACACACACACACACACACACGCACGCACACGCACATACGCGCCCACTCACACGCGCGCCGCCACTCACGTCCATACTGCCCATGTACATCTGGGTGGTCACACACACCAGCCTGGGGGGGAGAGTGGGCGGCGGCGGCAGTTAGGCGGGCGGGGTGAATTTGCGGACGAAGGGCAGTGCCGAGTTGGTTGCAAAGGGGCAACGACCGCGCGTGATCTCACCCCTCACACTACGTACACCCCTTGGCGCACACGCAACCGCCCCCATTCTTACAAAGCGGAATCCCCCTAACACTCCCCCCCCCATCACACAATCCCCCACCCCACACCTGAGCAACGGCGTCATCCACACCAGTGCGTCCCGGTCCGCCTGCCGGTCACTGGCGGCCAGCGGCCAGATCTGTGTATGGGTGCGTGTGTGTGTGTGTTTTGGGGGGGATTGCAAGGATTGCTTTTGAGGGGGAGGGGGTGGCGTGTGTGTGTGTGTGTGCGTGTGTGTGTGTGTGTGTGTGTGTGTGTGTGCGTGCGGGTGCGGGTGTAGGGGTGCGCGTGTGTAATAGGTACCGTACTCCAGGACAGCACCGCCATGAAACGGGGTGGCCACACACGCACACACGCCCGTACGCACCTTGATGGCCGCCGGCGACTCCGCTCCGTCCACGTTGAACCACGGCACGCACCTGTGTGGGCGCATTCATACATACACATACACATACATTGACATGTGTAGCCCCCCCCCCCACACACACACAGACGCACACACACACGCACAGGAGGTCGCGCGCGACCGTCCAAGCATTGCATTCCGCACAGTCTGCGTGTCCGAGCACGAGGCACGTGACTCGTCAGGGGCGCCGCGCACAGCCACACTCCCTGTCACTGCCCGGTGACTCCCAACCCCACCGCCCCTGAGACCTGCTCCCTCCCCTCAACGGCGCCCACAAGGCTGTGCTGCAACACGGTACTGCCCAGCGCACACAGGCGCACACATGCACAGCATGCTCAAGCCGGCGAGCATCCAGGGCCACCACGGCCAAGCACACACGCACACGCACACACACACACACACACACGCATGCACGCACACACAGGCACGCAATCGGTGTCCACTCCTCTTTTTTGTGCTTTCATAGCAACCTAAGAAGCGCACGGAAACGCAAAACAGAACACTCACTCGAAGCAGCGGGCGCACCCGGCCACCCGCGCCGGCTCCAGCGCTAGCCCGCCCTCCGGACTGAAGTCGGCCACAAGCGTCTCCTCCAGCAGAGCCTGGGTGCGTGTGAGGGTGGGTGGGCCGCGTGTGTGGGGGAGGGGGTTACACGCATTAAGTTTAGGGGGGTGGGGAGGATGTGGGGAGGGGAGGGGGGCAGGTCATGCCAAGCCCAAAGGGTGTGTGTGGTTTACCAGTGTGCGAGAGGGCCGCACCAACCCAACCCGCGCGGCCTTGATGAACTGCAAGTGCAGGCCGCACAACCTCCGACAGACCGCAGCTTTGATTGACATTCGCGGCCCGCCACTCACGAATTGAAACACGTCGATGATTTGTTTCAACGCCTTCCTGGGAAGCAGCGTGCCCCACTGGGGCCCCTCGCCGCCCCCTCCGCCGCCGCCCCCCGCCGACTCCACGATCGTGTCCCCCGCCCACTCCAGGCCGCTGCCTCCTCCGCCCCGCCCGCTACTGCCACCACCACCGGTGGCAGTGGCGGCTGTAGCCGCCGTCTCGGCGGCGGCGGTCGGCTGGCGGCGCAGTAGCATGGCGGCTAGCTCGGCCATGACGGCGGCGCGGCCGGCGGCGTGGCCGTTGGTGGCGGTTAGCAGGTCGTCGATGCGGCCGCGCCATTCGTCCAGCAGCAGCGCTGTTCGTAATGTAGGTGTTGGGTCGGATGTGTTGGGTCAGGTGTTTTGGGTCAGGTGTTTTGGGTCAGGTGTTTGGCAGGGTCGGGTCGGGAGACAAACAACACCCTGCCAAACAGAAGAAGACGTAGCAGCGCCCCCGGCAGCAGCTAGGCAAAGCGCGGCCCACGCCCCCTCACGATCCCAACACCCACCGAAGCCGCCGGTGGCGGGGACCTCCTCTTCGCAGAACATGGCACTGGCGGCGGACGCGCCCGTGGTCAGGCTGCCACTGGCGGCGGCGGCGCCGCCGCCGCCGCAACCGTTACCGTTACCGTTACCCGCATACGAACCGTACATCAGGATCATTGCGTTGCCCACGCGCCGCAGTAACGCCAGCGCGCCGGCGATGCCGATGCGCTTGTACTGCACCGCGCCCTTGAGATTCTTCTCCACCACGATCTGGATCTCGGATTCCAGCCGCCCTCCGGCGCCGCCCGCGATGCGCACGCGGCGGTGTCGTGGTGTCGCCGCCGCCAGTGACAGCTGGCTGGCTCCGGCGGCGCCGCCGGCGCCGCTGGCGGCGCTGCCGGAGAGGGCCTGCGAGTGCGGGTGGGCCAGAGCCTCCACGCCGGCACGCCACGCCACGCCTGCAAGCGACAGCAGCCGGCGTGAGCGGACGGACCACACAGCTCACGCCGCCATTCACGCGGGTCCCCAAGGACCGCTCCAGCAGGCCTCAAGGCCTTGCTGTCCCTGTGCCACAACCCCACCCAAGCCTCCCTCTCCCTCTCCTTCTCCCTCTGTTCCCTCTCGTCCCTCTCTTCCCTCTCTTCCCTCAGTACGCCTCTCCACGCCCCTCACCCTCGGCGCCGCCGGTCACCGCCGCCAGCACGTCGAACAGCGCCGCCAGCTGCCGCCCGCTGAAGCCGTCCAGGTGGTCCAGGCAGCCGCTCAGAGCCGAGCCGTAGGCGGCCAGAACAGGCGGAGGCGGGCCGCCGTCGGCGGCGGCGCCAACACCGGTGGCGCCGGCGCCGTGGTAGGGGTGGCGGGAGGGGTGGTAGCCGGCGGCTGCAGGGCTGGGGCGCGCCAGCGGGCCTGTGCGTGTTGGAGACGCAGCAAGGGGGCAGGTGGGGTTGACACAGCGCCTGCATGGTGCGCAAGCAAGCAGTGCGGTACCTGTACACCTAAGGCGCGGCACTGGGGGCCACCAGCACTGCGGCCCATACCCCTGGTCCTCTGAGGCCCGCGAGTGCGCCCACAGCCGAGAGGCTGTCCGGGCCGGCACCTCCGGCCCAAGAGCCCCCGATGTGCGCAACACCACTCGACCTATCTGCTTGCCATGCTTGCTGTGTTGCGTGGAGCGCGTCACTTGTCAACGGCCCAACCCCAGTCCCGAAGCACACACACGCAAAAGCACACCCACCCTCTGCCAGCTGCTGCAGGGCCGCCAGCGCCGTGTCCACCTCCTCGCCCACACCACTGCCCAGGTGCGTGTGCAGCGCCTGGAGCACCTCCTGCGGGGGCGGGTTGGCCGTTGGGAGTTGGGAATGGGAGTTGGGAGTTGGGCGTTGGGCGTTGGAAGTTGGGAATTGGGAGTGGGGTTGGGTAGTCAACGCCAAGCCCAGAGGAATCAAAGATGATTTGAGACCCAAAGCCCAGGGTGGGGTTGCTTGGGCCGGCAAGACCGCAAGATCCGTACGCATGCTTTCCCACCCCACCCCAACACACATACGTTCGCTCCTCCCGCGTCCCCGTGCCCCACGGATGCCTGGTGGTTACCCTGCCTCCCTCCCTCCCTCCCCACCCACCCACCCACCATGCGGTGCAGGCCGCCGTCGTCGCCGCCGCCCATGGCCGCAAACAGCACCGCGTACAGCCGCGCCGCCGCCGCCGCCGCCGGCGTGCCGGCCCGCGCCGCCGCCAGCGCCGTCGCCAGGCCCGCCGCCGCCGGCCACACCTCCCTCAGCGCGGCGCAGTGCCCCAGCAGCGAGCCGCTGAGCCAGGCCAGGGAGGCGGAGCCTGCGTGTGTGTGTGTGGCGGAGGGAGGTGGAAAGCCCGATCGGGTGGGGTTGGAAGCCCGAGCCCAGCGATGCCCGTGCATGAGGCACTCCGGGAGGTGGGAATAATCAGTGAAATCGGGTGTGGTGGGAAGGGCAGCTCACGACTAGGAGCTGAAGACGCCGGCAGGGCAGCGCAGCGGCCAAGTTCGATGGCGGTGTCCACCGCACTCATACGTCAACACCAGCAAAGCACGCGGCGGCAGCGCAGCAAGGCAGGTCAGGGCAGCAGGTCGAGATCAGGACGCGCCGGCGGCAGCGCACGCACCGTCGTCGATTTTGGCGCGGAGCACCTTGTCCGCCTCCTTGCCGCGCCGCCCGCCCAGAAGCAGCAGCAACACCCACAGGTCTAGCGCCACCAGCTGCGGCGGCCCGCCCGCCAGCGCCGCCGCCGCGCCGCCGCCGCCGCCAGCCGCCCTGACGCGGCCGCGGCCGCCGCCGCCGAGCCTGCGGCCGTCAAAGCGGTTGTTCTCAATCGCCTCATCGCCATCTTCGAAGGCGGCAATGTCGTTTTCCATGCCGTTTTCGTTTTCGTTTTCGTCGTCGTCGTTATCCTCGGGTAGCGGCGCGGAGGAGCCGCCACTTCCAGTCTGGGAGCGCAGGCGGCCGGCGGCGGCAATTGCCTGGGGTGCGGGAGGCGCGGGAGGGGGACGGAGGCGCGGCCGGAAGAGGCGGGTCAACGCATAGGCAGCACAGCAGGACTCGGAGGAGGCCCAGGGGAAGCGGCGGGTCTTTCAGGCACTCCTGTTGCCCTGTCCTTCCCTTGCACTGCACTGCCCCGCCCCGCCCCCTGCTCTCACCCTCAGCGCCGCCGCGGCCGCCGCCTCGTTGGCTGCCAGCGCCACCGCCACCTCGCGAAGCAGCCGCACCTGCGGGCCCAATCGCCGATCGAGCGTGTCGGAGAAACATGCCCTTGGTGAACAGCGTGCACGGATGCAAATCATACAATGTCCTTTGCAGTGGCGAGGGCGGCAAGGCCACGGCAATCCAGTCCTGACTGCATGCGACTCCCATCCCCTCCCACTCCTTCCACCTCGCCTCCCCTCCCCCTCCCGTTCCAACCTGCCCTCCCCCCGGCCGCCGCCTCACCTCCACGGGCTCCCGGGCGCTCCTGCCGCCGCCGCGCTTGCCCCTGGGGTCCACCACCGCCACCGCCACACGCGGGTCGCTCAGGTCCGCCAGCGGCAGCCCCCGCCGCAGCGCCGCCACCACCCGCGCCGCCGTCGCCTCGCCGCCACCCCCACCTCCCCCTCCGACCGCCCCGACCGCCCCGCCCTCTGCAGAGGTGCCGCCGTAGGCGCCCACGCTGCCGCCGCCGCCGGAGGCGGCGCCGGCGCCGGCGGCGCCGGCGGCCGGCCGGCCCCTGCCCCGGCCTCCTCCTCCTGCTGCTGCTCCTGCTCCTGCGGGTCCGCTGCAGTGCTGCAGCACGAAGCGCACCAGCGCGGGCAGGTCGTCCGCCTCCACGCCCGGCAGCCGCTCACACATGTCCAACACCACCTGGCGGCGGGCGAGGCGGCGCGTGTGCGTGTGTGCGTGTGTGTATGTGTGTGTGCGTGTGTGCGTGTGTGCGTGTGTGCGTGTGCGTGTGTGCGTGCATGTGTTTGTGTGTGGGGGGGGGGGGCGGTGTGTGGGATGCGTGTGTGGGAGGGGGTAGGTGGGCGGGTGTGATGGAGAGGGCGGGTCGGGGAGCGGAGCGGAGAGCGGGTGCGGTGCCGGCATCCTTGCTTCGCCTTGCTTCCAAAGGACTGGTTTGACATCCCACCATCATCACATACGCACATACACCCCTGCGTGGTTCCCTCCTTGCGCGCTCTCTGACACACACACACATACACACACACCCATCGCTCCCACCTTGTCCTGCAGGTCCGGCCCCAGCTGCAGCTGCTGCAGGGCCTCCAGCGCGGGCGCCACGAAGCCCAGCTCGGCGTCCAGCAGCTCGCACAGCTTCTCCACGATGCGCTGGGAGGGAGAAGCGGGGGAGCGTGTGGCGGGGGACCGTTATGTTCACGTGTGTTCAGCGGGCACGGTGGTAAGGATGGCCTGCTTCCCTTTCCCAGGCCCCCCAGGGGATCCAGACTCCTGCCCAGACTCCCGCGAGCTGCTCGATGATGCGCTGGAAGACAAATTAGGAGGAGCGTGTGTACGGTAAAAAGGCAGCGGTGGCCAGCTTCCCTTACCCAGCGGATCCAGGCTCCCGCCCTGCATTCCTCTTCCTCCATTCCACCGGTCCCCAGCCCCCAACGACCAGGCCCCTCGCCCTTTTGCATTGGTTCAGTTTGAGCTGGTATCTACAAACCTCCCCAGCCCCACTTGCTGCCGGCCCCCAGCTCCCTGCTGCCCCCGCCCCAGCCCAGCCCTGCCTCCCCCCCGGGACATTTTCGTTGGGCTCGAGCACCCCCCCACCCCCCCACCCCCCCCCCCACCGGGTGGTCCTCCACCGCCGCCACCTCGGGCAACAGGCCGATGAGCTGCCGCTGCAGCGCCGGCGGCGTGGAGGGCAGCACCTCCAGAACCACCGACACCTGCAGGCGCAGGGAGGGCGGGAGCGGGCCAAGTGGGTTCTACAGGACCGAAGTCGCGGGATACGCGAGGTTTGCAGCGCGTGTAACCTAAGACGTGTGACGCGGGCGCGGCGCTTCAGACTGCATAATCTGTCCGATGCGTTGGAGGCCGCTGCAGCCGCTGCCCGGCAGGGGCCACCATGGCCACCTCAACCCCGACACGGCGTGTGCAATTGTCTTTCAAGACATAAGCCCTTTTACACACACACGCATACACACACAGGCACGCACGCACACACACTCTTTCGTTTCGTTTTGAACACACGCTCACCAGCGGCGAGCCCTCCTCCTCGGTGACCGCCACGTCCGGGGCCACGTCCAACCTGGCGGGGGCGGGGGGTTAACGTTGAACCAATCCCGTAAGGAAACAGTCGCGCGGCAAGGAGAACTGCACTGGGGGCGGGGGGGTGAAGGCGGGTTTGGCAGGAGAAAGTAGCGGTATGTGAAACTGGAGCTCAGGGGAAGGGAGACCTTAGCCTGAGCCATGTTCCGGGGCCCTTGCAGCCATACAGCTAGCACCCCCGGACGCCGTCGCCTCCGGCTCCGCCGCCACTGCCGCTCATGTCGCCATGCACCCACCAGCGCAGCTGGCTGAGGATGAGGCCGGGGATGCCGGCTCCAGGCCCCGCGTTGTTGCTGCCGCCTCCGCCGCCTCCGCCGCCGTCGTCGTCGCCATCGCCGCACGTGATCGCCAGTGCGGGCAGCCGCTGCAGCAGCCACGTGGCTACGGGCGCCTGCAGGTTGCAGACACGTAGCGGGTTTACAACAGCAATTCACCAGGCCACCACCCATCACCACCCATCCCCCAGAGCATCAGACATCACCCAACGGCGTCAACCCCAAGCCCGCTTGCTGCCCCCACCCGTCACTTTGGCGAACCACGGCCACCCGCGATGCAGGTGTCCAAGCGACAAAACGCGGCAATGCCTCAGTCAACCTGGGCAGGGAAATGACCACGCTATCCCGTGCAACACACACACACACACACACACACACACACACACACACACACACACACACACACACACACACACACACACACATTCTGCCAGCGCCCCACACCGGTCTTGATTTGTTCGGACTGGAAGAACTACCCACGCCGCCCCGCCCCGCCGCCCACCTGCAGGCACGCCACGCCCAGCACGCAGCGGATGAGGGAGTCGCCGCAGCTGCCCGGCAGCACCGCGCCACTGCCGCCGCCTCCACTGCCGCCGGCGCCGCCCGCCACGGCCACCACGGCCAGTGACGGCGCCGAGGCCAGCACCATGGGCAACAGCGCTCTGAGGCAGGGGCAGGGGAGGCAGTCAGTAAGGGCAGCGTGGCAGTTGAGGCAGTTGAGCGCGCCGCACGGGGTGGAAAGGGCTCCTTTGGGCTCCGGCAATCACCCCCGCCAAGCATTCACAGTTTCACACACATACACATGCACATGCACACACACCGTACACACACGCAAACAGCCAGACACACGCCGGTATGCAGACCTGTGCAGTGGCTCCAGGTCCTCACACGCCTCCTGCAGCCCCTCCAGCCAGCGCTGCCGCAGGCCCGCGTTCCTGCCGGTGGTGCAGAGAGGCAATACCGTAGGCATGTGGATGCAGGAAGTACGGCCCGCCCACGCCCACGCCCACACCAACCATGTAAGCTCAAGGCGGCTAACTCTTAGGCAACACCCGCACATGCACGCGCGCAAACATTTGCGCTCACACTCGAGCTATGAGCTAGGAAGCACGGACCTGAGTAGGCGGTTCTCCAGGTACCGCCGAAGCTTCCGAGGGTCCGAAACCTCCAGGGGCCCCGCAATGCCGTCCTCAGGTTGTCGCCACCCCAGCACGCCTCCCGCGGCAATCTGCAGGGGCAAGGCCGTGCGCGCGCAGTTGCGGAAGCACGTGCGGGTGCACAGGGTTGGGTGCAGGTCGGGCTGCTCTCCATATCTGGTCGACCCGGGCGAGCCAGTGCTTCAGTTGTCTACCGCCCAGGTATTGCACCTTTGCCTCTTACCACATCCTCGAACACGCGGACGTTCGACGAGGCTGCCTGGCCTTTGCCTCCGTGCTCGCCGGCATCGCGCTGCAGGTTAGAGATGTCCCTGAACGTTCGCTCGCCGCCCCACGCTTCCATATTTCCTTTCAAAGGCCTATGTTGCAAGCGTTCATGGGGCAACTATGTATCTCTCATTAGGTTAGCCTGGGCCGGCTCTGTTCACGGCTGTCTCTCCACGTTCTAGGGGTTTAGGCTCAATACACGTGGCCGATTGCTTGCGAAATGTTCAAAAGCGTATAGCATAAGGTCAAAGGACACTTCAGGGGGACCAATTCTTCGGGCCAGTTTCCATGACACGCACTTCATGCCCCGGCCCAGGAAGCTCACAAATCTCAGGCAGAGTTTAGAACAAGTAGCTGGTCATCAATAGCAGCATCAATTCATTACTATTGAGTGCTGCAGGGGACCCTGTCGTTTCCCGCCAAAACGTCGGGGTTTGGTCTTGGCACCACGGCCGACGTGTGCGGGGTTACGCTAGGCCTGGGTTTGCCAGTTCCGGTTGCATGCAGACAAGGCCACGTCCTAGCCTCAGTGTGATAGGAACATGGACCCTGACGGGAGGCAAACCGGTTCGGGCCCCACCATCCTCGGGCACCCTCGTCCTTTCCCATTCCCCAGCAACTGTCCCGTAACGGTCGCTTGTATCAGCTGATGGCAGTCTTGGGGATGCAAGACAGGTTGTTAAATGGGCAAATCTGGGTGGGAGGCCTTCGCGCGTCCGCCTGTACCGCGCCCGGGGCGCCGTGGCGAGACGGCAGGCGCCCACACGTCTCCCCGCCTTCTCGGATCTCCTCCTACTAGTCTCCAACCTCTATATGTTTATGTCTTCCAGATACAGTCGCCGACGCACGCGTTAGGTCGAGTCAAAGCGCCAAGAGTATTTGTCAGCGCCCATTTGTCCATCAACGCGCGCGACAGTGCCGTTGCGCCAGAATTGCCGAGCCACGGCTGAAGCAGATGGTACAAGCTTTGTGGATTCGCGCCCGGAACAGCGCAATGCGCGGAGGGTCCAAAGGCCGGGGTCCAAATCGCATACCATCGCGCCACGCCAGTGCCCCCTTCTCCCGCCCACCCGCGCACACCGTCTTTACTCTTCAAATAGGTTGTTAGGGTCCCTTCCTTACACACCGCTGAACGCTCGCCTTGGTGCTTGCTCCGTAGCAAGCTCGGGCTTCAAACAGCGCGAAGCAATATGTGCAGGCCTACCGATTCCGACTCGGGGCCAGCCCTGCCCAGTATCCCGCACCAGTATTGGATCATCCATGGTGCAACTTACGACCTGGCCAGCTATATCAAGTCGCACCCAGGCGGCGACGAGGCCATCCTGCTAGGACGGGGCCGCGACTGCACTGAGCTCTTCGAGCAGTACCATGTGCTTAACAACAAGCACTTGCGTGTGCTGGAGCGGTTCCGCGTCACTCTGCCGGCGGCTAAGGTGGCGACCAACAACCTGAAGGAGGACATGGTGTCGACCATCAGCGCGTTCGAGGGCGAGGAGGCGGACGCAGCGGCCGTGGTGGGCATCCAGCAGCCTGCTGCACCCGCCCGCGTTGCGCACCAGTCGGATCCCTTTTACGAGGACATCAAGGCAATGGTTCGCGCTCACGGCAACACCAAAATGTCCGCTCCGTTTGTGATCCTCCACTGCCTGCACGTCGTCGGCCTCATCTGGTCTATGAAGCTGTGGTGGCAGGGTGCCTTCATCTCGGCATTCATCCTGCCCTATTTCCTCTGGGTGCTTTGTGCGGCCATGGTGCATGATGGCGGGCACTTCGCACACAGCAAGCGGCCACTCGTCAACAAGCTGCTGACGCACACGGGTGCCCTCTTCACCAACAGCGTGGGCTGCTGGTACCTGCAGCACAACATCCTGCACCACTCCTACACCAACCTGGTCGGCAAGGACGGCGACCTGGACTCGCACCACCCCTACATGCGCATCCACCCGGAGCAGTCCATGCTCCCCGCCAACATCCACCACGCCGTCCGCTTCTTCAGCCACCTCATCATGTACAACTTCGCGCACATCGGCCTGACCATGATCTCGCCCCTTAGCTACTTCCGCGGCGTGGCCGCGCAGAAGAAGGGCACCGCCGACGCCAAGCAGGCGCAGGACGCGCAGACGGTGGCGCAGTACCACAGCACCGTGATGCTGCAGGTGGGGCGGGATGGCGAGCGGCAAGGGGGTGTGTGTGGTGGGAGGCGGGTGCCCGGTGATGGCGGTCGTGAGCTATAACCGTCTGTGGCTCGGCAGGCGGAGGGTTCTGGGTGGCAGTAAGGGGTGGGGGTCAAGGGGCGGGGAGCTGCCCTCCCATGTGCTGCCAGCGCTGCGCTGCCTCCACCCCCCTGAACCGCTGCCTGCCTGTCGCCTCCGCCTCCTCGCAGTTGGTGACGGTGGGGGCGTTCTACATCACGCCCTTCCTGCGCTTCGACTTCAGCCGCGCGCTGCTGCTGACGCTGCTGCCCACCTTCATGATGAGCGTGGCCTTCATGGTGCGTGTATGGCGGCACGCCCATAGAGGGCTTGTGGGGCCTTTCTTGCCTGGAGGCGCATGGACGGCGTGCCGGGGGCTGGCGCCTAGTAGGCCCGAGGCGAGGGGCGTGTCGCCCCTGGGGCCACTCGCGACTGGAGCTGGAGCTGGGTGGGCCGCGGAGAGCCAGCGGGAAGGTCACCAGCAGTGGGAGCGTTTTGACACGGGGGTTAAGGGCAGCGTCGAGGCGTTACACAGGGGCTTGGGGACTCGCGCGACAGCCCCTCGGTTCGGATGCGTGCGTTTGGGAGCGTTTCGGGTGGTGTAACGCATGGGCGTTACGTCGTCGCGACTCGGGCCTCCTGCTTCACCAGGCAGCCCGCGCTTCGCCCAGACAGCGCGTTTGCTTTTCCCCCATCACCTCCCCCCGCCCTCACCCCTCACCTCTTACCTCACCTCTTACCTCCCCTCGCTCGTGTCCCCCCGCTCGCAGGTGATTGCCCAGGTGTCCCACATTCAGATGGACGCGGAGGCGCCCTCCGCCGACCTGGAGAAGCTGCACTGGGCCCGCCGCATGGCGCTCACGTCCGTGGACTACTCGCAGGTGCGGGCGGGCGGGGAATGAGAGGAAGGGGATAGGAGAGGAGGGGGGGATGGGGGGGGGCGGGAGTGGGAAGGAGGGGGAGAGCAGGGGAAGCTGGGAGTGTATGGTCAGGCAGGGGGCGATGGGAAGAGGATGCGCGTCGGGCAGGGTGGACGGGACGACTTGACCAGGGCGGGAGGCAGGGCGGGGAGTTGACGTAAAGGCGTTGTAAGGACAGGGCGGGAGGTGGGAAGGGGGTCGCTTGATAGTGGCGAGGCGTAGTCGGCGGGCTAGGGCCGCGGCTCAACGGCGGCCAGGGACGGGACTGAGCGCGCATCGCTGCCTAGGGACCGGGTGGGTGTGGGCTCCAGCCGTGGTGTGTGAGGGGTGTGCACACACGTCCTGCCTCAGCATGGGCCTGGTGGCGCGGTGCACCCCACACGGTGTCAACGCCCGTCCGCTGGGACCCCTCTGCCGGGTCCTGACCCTCAACCGCCAAAGCCCCAAACCATCTTCTCCAACACCCCCGCACCCTTGCCGGCCGCCGCCTCCGCACGCGCAGGAGTCGACGCTGTGGGCCTACCTGACCATCGGGCTCAACATGCAGTCGCTGCACCACATCGTGCCGGGCGTGTCGTACAGCCAACTTCCGCGCCTGTACCCTGCCTACCGCGCCATCTGCGAGAAGCACGGCATCAAGCTGCTGGAGCGCCGCAACCTGGCGCACGCCTTCTGGACGCACCTGCAGACGCTGTGGGTGCTGTCCAAGACGCACAGCTTTGTGGAGGTGGCGCGCAAGCTGGCGTAAAGGAGGAGAGGTGCAGGCGCGGCGGCTGGGGCGCAAGCGCTGGCGTGCGGAGGAGCGTGCAAACTGCAAAGCAGCGCTTCTTCTCGCGGCCGTTGCACTTGTGTAGATGCCCTGGCGAGAGCGGTGGCTGATTTGATTGCATCTGGCGCAAGCAGCTTGGTCACGGCGACGGCCTTGGGGTGTGAAGTATGGGGCGTCAGTCAGTGGGCCGCGGGTGTGGCACCTGCTCGCAGCAGTAATATCTTGGATTTGTGGCCTTGTGGCCATGCACTCCATACAACGGTGATACGGTAGCGGCGGCTCCGGGCTTGCGAAAAGACATCATCTCGAGCGCGGTCCCGAGGGAGCACCGCGTCTCCTGCACGGCACCTCCTGCCGTGCGAGGGAGCGAGTATCTGTAAATGCAAGCTGGTGCGTTTACGTGCGTGTGGTGTGTGGTTGGTTATGGGCGTTGAGCTGGACCGGACCCCCGGCGCAGTGCGCGACGGGTGGGCACGGGTGTGGCGCATCCGTGGCTGTGTGCGTTGCTGCGTTTACATCTCTGCGTGCGTGCACAGAGGTGAGTTCAATGATTTGTGCCAGTCTTGATGTCGGTGGCGGTAACAACAACAATAAGTTTGCATGGTGTTTGTGGAAGTCTACGTGGCTGGTCGAGTGGGCGGCCTGCGAGTGCGAACGGAGGCCCCCGCATTACAAAGAAGAAGAATCACGCAATGCACAGAGTCTTGAGCTGAGGATGTGCTGTACACGGGTGTTTAGTTTGGGTGTAGTTCTCTCTCGTTGTTGTGGTAGTGTGTGGTGCGAAGGTGTGTGTCTGTGCTGAGTAAGCCGCCCCCTCGACGCAGTGTGTGGAGATCGTGGTTTGGTGTTGTACCCGAGCGGGAGGCAGGCCCGGGCCTGGCCTGCTGAGCGTGGCCGGCTGTGAGGAAGCGTGTGTGCCCGGCCGGCTTTGTTGTTGTGACAGCGATTGGCGGCGACCGGGCGTGGTCCCGGGGGAAGAGGAGAGGAGCAGAGGCAGGAGTAGACAAGAGCCCAAGGCGCGAATGGGTGGGCGGCGGCAGAGGAGCGTGACTGGTGCACGCAAACACATAGGATTCATTTGGGTCCGGGGTGCGCTGATGAGCGGAGGGGGGTTGCTCGGGGAGGCCAGCAGAAGGTGCGCCCTCGGCCCAGGGCGATCTGCGTGACACTTGAATTGCACGATTAGGGTCTTGCATTAGGCGCATGAATGTACGGGCTAGGATGTATTTGTGAGTCATGCGAGGCGTAGCGAGTAGCGCGTTGAAGGTAGGTGATCGCGGTGTAGGTCCATTTCTTTTACCACAGCGTCGAGGTTCGGGCACCGGCAGATGCCGTGATGACGGCAGATGCCGTGATGATGGCGCGACGGCGAACACAAACTCAATACCCGTGTGGAGGTGTGGGAGCGGACGCGATGGCGCCGAGTGGGGAGTGCGGGCACTGGCAGGCGGCACACGGATGCTGCTGCGTGCACGAGGCGGGATGGCGCGGAGGGCTGGCCGCTGGCCGCCTACGGTGTGGTACCAACAGGTCTGCCCCGGCAGGTGCTGGGCCGGCTCGGAGGAGATTGCGTTTACGGTAGTTATCTGGACTGTAAAGGACTGATCGCGCCACGGGCCATGTTACTGCTTGGGGTATGGAGGCGGTCTGACGGCTGGGGGGGCTCGCTCACCCTTGGGCGGGTCGGGATGCAGTGCCTTGCAGTATGACTCGGCGCTGTAGTATTCCCGTCTAGATCTAAGCCAGCACAGAGCAGAATAACTCGGCGCTGCGCTGACACGTCGGCTGCCAGTCATGCTTATGCCCCTACATGCTGCGATCAGGGGCACCCCTGGCCGTGCCCCAGGCTGCGGTCCCCGCCGTAAGCGGCCCAACAGCCCCTAGCTCGCGCTACGGATAATAGGATCCGCATTTGCTGCTTGCTTGTGTGTGTTACAGGCCCCATGCCGGCGGCCTGGGGAGTACCTAGGAGGCTAGGACAAACCTGGACCAACAGCCCCTCTCTGCAGCACACCAGCCCCGCCACCACTTCTCACACCCACATACGGAAACACGACTGCTTGAATTGGCACATACACCCGCGCCACAACATTCGGACTCAGCCAGCCTGCCCTTTCCATTACGCATTCACACCCATCACACCGGATAAAGGGCCAAGTGGCGACAGGGCCACAGGACGGTCCCACGGCGTGCACCGCAGCCACGTTACCCCACATGCTGTTGTGTAACCCGTGCAATGAGGTCTGCACGCAATGCCATGGCCACCTCCTGTACAACCTCACCGTATTCTCAACAGTCCCACCTTCCCTGGCCCTTGTCCATTTCATACTAAATGACGGAAGTATGATGCTTCCACGTAAAATTGGTCAAGCGGGGCACGCTTGTACTTGAGTCCCAAGTCCTTCTCAACCCACTCCATCAAAACCACTCCCTCTTGACCCATTACTACCCACTCCTTATGGTTCAAGCCAACTCAAGCCTCAGACTACGATATCCGTGCAGGACAGGGCGCCCCTGCTCTGCACCGTCAAGAAATGGCACAGTAAGTCCGCGAAGACAGTCAGGGAAGTCCGCGAAGGTAGTCAGGGACTTATGCTGTATCCGTCCACACGCTTTTGATGTTCCGCATTCGTTTGTCACTTGTCGGAGCCATGCTCACTTGCTCTCCATCAGGCCCACAGCCAGAGACACAGCCACAGAGAAATTCGTGCCCCCCCTACTCATGCCGCGCCCTCCTTATGACCCCACCGCCGCATCTGACCAGGCGCCTGGCCTTAACTGCTGCGTAACCGTCTGTGCCGGTGCCGCCGCCGGTGCAGCTACTGCGCCATCTGCTGTTGCGGCTGCTGCTGCTGGTATTGCTGTTGCTGTCGCTGCTCCTGCAGCAGGCGCAGCTCGTTTCGAAGCCGCTCCACCTCACGCCGCTCCATCTCAGACTGCTGCTCCGCCAGCCGCAGTCGCAGCGCCGCCACCTCGGCTGCGTGTGCGGCCTCCTTCAGTTGGCCGTCACGCTGCCGCACCTCCCACTCCAGAGCCGATACGCGGTGACGCAGCGCGGCAAACAGGGGCGCGGCGGCAGCGGCAGCCGCGGCGGGGCTGGGGGGCGCGGAGCAGGCGGGCGCGGCGGCGCCGCCGCAACCGGCAGAGGGAGCAGGCGCCGGGCGGTATGGGACGAAGCTGATGGGTCCACCGGGGCTCGCCGGGGGGCCAGCAGGCGCAGACGGTGGCTGCGGCTGCGTCTGCGGTGCCTGCAGCGGCGGAGGCGGCGGAGGCGGCGGCAGAGGGGGCAGGGCCGAGCCGTACGCTGCTGGAAAGCGCGGCCGCTGCTGTGCCACGTCCGAGGGAGTGGAGGTGTAGCTGCCGGCGGCGGCGGCAGGCGGCGGCGGTGCGGGCGCCGGCGCGGCGCCGGCGTAGCCGGGAGTCTGCGGCGGCAGCGGCAGCGGCAGCAGTTGCAGCGGGGCTGGTGCCGGCGGCGCGGCTGGCAGAGGATCCGGCTGCGGTGGTGCCGTTGCCGCCACCGCGGGCTCGGCGGCGCTGCTCTCACGCAGGCGCTTCGCCGCGCGCGTGCCGCCGTTTGTCTCCGCATCGGCGTCGGCGTCAGGGCCCAGGCTGCGGCTGCCACTGCCACGAGAACGCGCTGGGCTGCCGGCAACGGCAGTGGCGGCGGCGGCGGCGGCGGCCGTAGCCGAGTTCACCGGCCCCATCGACGCGGCCTCCATCTCGTCCATCTCGTCCTTTATCTCGATCACTTCGGGCTGCGGAACCGGCGTGGAGGCCGGTAAGCCGGCGGCGGCAGCGGCAGCGGCGGCGGCGGCGGCGGCTGAGGCGGCAGGCAGGAGCTCTGCCGCCAGCCGGTTCCAGCCCTGCTGCCGCTTCTGACCCTGCCGCGGCCCCTGACGCGGCACCGGCGGCTCCGGCTCCGGCTCCGGCGGCGTCTGCGGTGCCGACTGCAGCTGCGCCGACTGCGACCGCTGCCGCCGCACCGGCCGCGCCGGCTTGACTCCCGCAGCCGCAGCCGCAGCTGGCTGCTGCAGCTGCTGCTGCTGCTGCTCTTGCTCCCGTTGCGCCTGGCGCATGGTACACTTCACCTGGCACACGAAGGACGCCAGCTCAGATGCACCGGCCGCCGCGAGGGCCCGCTGGAGGCGGTCCTCGAGCGACGGCGGGGCGGGGGCCGCCGTTGCGGTGGGGATGATGGCGCCCTTGGGGTTGGCCTGGCTGGCTTGGCGGGCGCGTGGGGCCGAGGCAGGCATGGGCGGCGGGAGTGGCGGCGGATGCCGCTTGTGCTGGGGCCCGGTTGGGGCTGGCACGGGTGAAGGAGCAGGGGCGGTTGCGGCAGGCACCTTTGGCGCGGCGGTGGCGGTAGTGTCAGCAGCAGCCGGGGGCGCGGTGGCAGCGACGTCCGGAGACGCGACGGCCGCAGCAGCCGGCGGCGCGGCAGCTGCGGCAGCAGCAGCAGCCGGTGGCGGTTGGGCCGACTGCTGCTGCGCCTGGCGGTTGAGTTTGAGCAGCAGGTGCAGTGCGCGCACCAGGAGCGGTGGCGGCGGCAGGCGGGTGTCGCCAGTTGCCGTGGCGTCGGCGTCGGCGTCGGCGGCGGATGGCGGCGGCAACGACGATGCGGCGGTGGCACCGCCGGTGGCAGAAATGACGACGGCAGAAGCTGCTACGGCGGCGGTGGGGGATGGTGGCGCCGCCGGCGGCGGCGCAGGCAGTGCGCTGGTGGTAGTGCCAGTGGTGACAGCGGTGGCGGCGGCGGCAGCAGGCCAGGGCGCGGCGCTTGGCGCGGTGCCGCCGCCGCCGCCGCCGCCGCCGCCGCTGCACGCGTTGCCGCTGCCGCCACGCACAAGCATCAGCGCCTCAGCGGCCGATACAATGCTCCCTGACGGGACCCGGCGAATCTTGCTGCGGCCGCTGCGGCTGCCGCCGCCGCCGTCGGCACCAGCAGCGCTCGACATCAGTTGGTGGTGCAGCAGCGGCGACGGCATATCGGGCGCGTGGGAGTCGCTCTGCGCCGCCGGCGAAATGGACTCCACCGCTGCTGCAAGGGCTTGCAGCTGCTGCAGCTGCTGTGCGCCCGGCACGCAGTCGGAGCCCGCCGCCGCCGCCGCCGCCGCAAGCACCGCCGCCGTGATGGCGGCCGCCTCGGTGTCCGCCTGGTCAGCTGTCGGGCGGGCGTGGTCCCCCGTGGGCGCTGCGGTTGCGGCGGGTTTGGCGACACGACCCGTGTCGGCTGACGTGACTGCCGGCTGTTGCTGTTGCGGTTGCTCGAAGACCGCCGCCGAGTTGTCAAAGTGCGACGAGTCGGTCAGATCCGCCGCTGATGGGAGCAAGGAAACCAAGCGGGGGAGCTGCGGGGGTGGCGGCATGGGAATGATGATGGTGTCGACCATGGGAGGTGGGGCGCCTGCTGCCGGCTGATATGCCCGCTTGAGCTTGAGGCGCAGGCGAGGCGCGTTGGCGCTGGTCCCGCTGGCGTCACTGGAGACAGATGATGAGGCGGCGTTGCCGGTGGAGGAGGAGGCGGCTGAGGTGGAGGTGGGGGTGCCGGTCGGGACGGAGGAGTTGGGTCGAGCGGGGGAGTCGTTGTTGCAGGCGTGAAGGTGCGCGGCGGTGGCCGCGGCTGGGGTAAAGGGCGATGCGGCGGCACTATGTCGCAGCAGCTCACACGAGGCGACTGAATTCATGGAGCAAGGTCCCAAGCTGGCCAGGAGTTGGTGTTAGGCGGGCCTCGCAAGCTTGCAGCTTGGCCTGTTTGGGTTTGGGAAGTGGGCGAAGGTGGCATGTCAGGTCGTCAGGATGTCTTCCAAGAACGGTCCTGGAGGTGACCGGGACGGTCATGTCTACACAACTCGACGAGCCCGTTAGCAGCATAAATTATCTGAGAGCCCTGGAGGATTGCGGATTTTGGAGAACCGCATCCCAGCGAGCTGAGAACAGGTCCGTCGGCTCGCATGCCACAATTCGCGGGTAGGCATCCCTGGTGAAGCCCGCTTACTTACCTCAACGCAGCGCTCGCAGCCAACTGGATAATCTGGATGCGCAGGATGCAGTCGTAGAAGTTGTTCCTTGCCGGGCGCTTGCGTGTTTGCGCTGACTAGTCAAGTTGTACAGGTCAAAGATGAGCAGGCCTAGATAGTTGGCGCGTCATATTTTAATATGTGTATTATGTTGTTAAGCATAGCGGTGGCCAAAGTAACTTGCGAACTGGCGCGAGCGCATATCCCAATGCATTTGTTCCGCACGGTTTTCAGGCGGGTCATGTCACGCCCACGCAGACGCGACCCCTCGCCACCAGGGAGCGTCTATGCACGCGCACGCTAGTAATTATACTGCCGTATTGACCGGCGGGCGTGCGAAGCGCGACGGCAAGAGCTCTGCGGCGTGCAGTCCAACGAAAACCCAAACCGCCCAACCCTCGGAACAGCGGCACGACAGGCGTACTCGACGTTCGAAGATACCCCCAGCGGGTGGCGGCTCTTTCCAGAAAACGAGGCATTAGCGTGACGGGCGCGCTAATGTGGCTCTTTGCAAACGCACGGTTCCTCTCTTTGCGTCTGCTCCGTGGGCCGTGGCAACGCGCGGATGTTCCTAACATCAGTCCTGACATGTCAACGACGTGGTCTTTAGGGACATATTCCCACAAAGAAGGCGCAGCCACCCCAAGCCGGTTGCTTCTGCAACGAAGATGCACGCTAATCAAATGGGGGTAGTTTTAGGGCACCTGACTGTGCTTCGACTTGCGCGCGCTCTTGCCATTGTCTTTCCCTACCACCCTGCCTCGTGCCTTCCAGCTCCCCTCCCCTTCCCCCCCGTTGCAGGATCGGGCGACAAGTGCCAGCGCAGCGCACTCAGCCCAGCGGCTCGTGGCTTTGATACACATTGCCATACTGGCATTCTGTGCTTGTGTCGTTAAAACGCTCAGACGGTCCTCGTTTGCGTGCCCGCCCCACTCATAAGTAGATAAGCTCAAATGGCCGTACCGTATCACAGCAGCTATCACCGCCACTGCTAGTTCTGCCCAACGCATTCATGTGCATGTTGCAAAATTTGCCAACCCATGTACACGTGGCGATATTGCACTGGCATGGCATGGCTTCTACCGAATCCAGTGGGATGTCACGAAGGCCGAAGCGCTCACTCCGCCCACACACCTTCCCTCATCATCAAGGCGGTCTTCTGCACGGCGCACATGTACATCTCACTCCGACGCCAACGTGCCCATGCGCCCTCACCTCATGCGCAAGGCGGCGCCATGCAAGGCACCAAAACGAATCGATGAATTGAATTTCCTTGCACTGCGTGCATGTGCATGGATGGTTTACTGTCGGTCTATGACGGCTCTCATTAGCAGGAGTTTGCCGAGTTGTGGTGCACCTCGCTCACGACCTCGCTCCGCTTACCGCTTGCATAAGCTTGCGGCACCCCACGGGGCGCCGCAAGCAAGCGTCTCACGTCGTTCCCACCTTGCACCTTGCTGTTTGCTGTGCTCCATGTATGTGCCGCTGCTACTCCCAAATTTCCTATCTACCAATCTGCCTGGCTAATATACATCAAAACACTATCTCCGTTTCACCTGGCATGCGCGAACCACACCCTGACCGCCGCCCACTCCACCACGAACCGCCGTGCCTGTCCCATCAAACCAACGCCCCCAATCCAACACCCAAACACACAACCTCGCCTGCTCCAAACACGCGTCCCAAGCTACAGCTGCTCCTGCAGCAGCTGCAGCTCCCGACGCAGCCGCTCCACCTCCATTCGCTCCAGTGCCGCCTGTTGTTCCGCCACCTTGATCTTGAGCGCCGCCACCTCCGCTGCGTGCGCAGCCTCCTTCAATTGGCCGTCACGCTGCCGCACCTCCCACTCCAGAGCCGACACGCGGTGACGCAGCACGGCCAGCTGTTGTACCAGCTCGCGGGGAGCGGCCGAGGCAGCCGGCGGGTGCTGGTGTGGGTGCTGGTGTTGGTGTGGCGGTAGAGAAGGGTGCTGCGGCGGCAGCGGCTCTTGCGGTTGCTGGTGCTGCTGCGGTTGGTGCTGATGCTGCGATTGCGGTGGCGGCGGCGGCTGGTGGTGCTGGTGGTACGGATGCAGCGGCGGCTGGTGGTGCTGGTTCTGCGACTGCTGGTGGTGTGGTGATTGTTGGTGCTGCTGCTGCGGCTGGCCCGGCTGCGGCTGCAGGCAGGATTCCGTCTGCGCGGAAGGTGCTGCTACCGGCTGCTGCTGGTGCTGGAGGTGCTGCTGCTCCTCCACAGGCTGAGGCTGGTGCTGGTGCAGCGGCGGGCCCAGCAGGTGCTGCGGCAGCCGCGGATCGGACGGCCGCGGCGGCGCCAGCGGGAACACGGCCCCCGGAGGCGCGACCGGCGGCGGCGTCGGGCCTGGCGGCGGCGGGTCAGGCGCAGCAGCAGGCGCCGCCGGTGGCGGGGACGGCGGCGGCGCCTGATAGCAGTGTGCTGGCGGCGGCTGCAGCTCCCGCGGCAGTGGTGGCGGCGGCAGCAGATGTTGTGGCGGTTGTGACTGCGCCGCCCGTGTTGAGGCATGCACCAGGGAGGAGGAGAGCGGTGTGTAGGTGATTGCCATGGACGTGACCGCCGGTGGCGGCGGCTTTGCTGCTGGCACCAGGAGGGGCGTGGCCGCTGCTAGCGGGGCTGCTGATGACTCCTGCTCCTCCTCCTGCTCCTCCTTCCGATCCCCCTCGCGCTCCTCCTCACGCTCCTGCCGATGCTGGTGCCGGTGTTGGTGTTGGTGCTGGTGTTGCTGGGGGCTCGGCAGCTGCTGCAGCGGCGGCGACGGCTGCAGCAGGTGCTGCTGCTGCAGGTCGTGGGTGTCATCGCACACGGCCGTGGCACCGCCGCCGTATGCGCAGGCCTCATCCACCTGCGGTGCAGCGCCGGCGGCGCCCATTTCGCCGAGCGGGCTGCGGCGCGGCTGCAGCTGCGGCGGGTGCGGCGGCGGCAGCTCGCCGGCAGCGGCTGCAGCAGTGGCCGCGCCTGCAGCGGGCGAGCCGGAACGAGCACGCTTTCCACGGCTGCAGTACGATGGCCTTGCAACTGCCTCCTGCTCCTGCTCCTGCTCCTGCTCCTGCCCCTGCTGGTGCTGTTGCTGCTGCTGTTGCTGCCGCTGTCGCTCCACCTCTGCCTTCTCCGCTTGCTGCTGCTGCTCTTGCGCCTGCTCTCTGCTGTGGCGCCGCTTGGATGTCAGAGAGCTAATAACCTGTGGCACGCCACACGCAGACGACTGGCCGCCAGTGCACGCATCCCCAGCTGCCGCTGGCGCCGCCAATACGGATGGCGAGACCCCTGCAGCAGATGGTGGTGGCGGGGGTTCTACTGCTGCATGCGGTGACAGCAGCGGCGGCTCCACTGCTGGTGGCGGCGGCGGCGGCACCTCAGCAGCCGTCGCAGCTGCGGCGGCTACCTCCGTGTCGTCCATGTCCACGTCCCGCACGTCCTGCCACGCCTCCTCGTCCGCCGCCGCCACTGCCTCCGCCTCCGCCGTCACCGGAGCTGTCGCCGCCGCCCATGGCACTTCTGCCGACGCCGCCGCTGCGGCCGCCGCGGCCCTCAGGCTCCGCCTGATGTCCAGCGCCGCCCTCGTCCCCGCAGCCACTGCAGCCGCCACCGCAGCCGCCGACGCCACAGCCCTAGTGCCCGCGGCAGCCGCCGGCGCCGCCGCTGAGGGAGTGACGGCAGCGGCGGCGGTTATAGGGATGCGCTGGCGGCGGCGGTGGCTGGCCTGCAGGTCCTGCTGCTGAGATTGCGGCTGCTGCGCTGCCAGCGCGCTAGCCGGTGCTGTGGCAGGCGCCTCCGCCGCCGCCGCCGCCAACACCTGCAGATGCTGCTGAAGCGGCGGCGGGAACCCCATCCCGCCCGCCGCCGCCGCCGCCGCCGCCATCGCCACCGCCTGCGGCGCGGGCGCTTCCACCGCAGCGGCGGCGGTGCTGGCTACGATGCCCTTGCCGCCGTCGCCGCCCGCGCCGTCAGCGGCGGCGTCGGGCGATGCTGTGGCGCGACCGCCGCGTCGCGATGCGCTCGGCAACGGAAACGAATGGATGACAGGCCGCCGCCGCGGCTGCGGCTGTTGTTGCTGCCGCCGCCGCTGCTGCAGCGGCGGCTGCTGGCCCTGCGGCTGCGGCGGCTGCGGCGGCGGCGGCGGCTGGCGCTGGCGCTTGAGCGGTGGCCGGCCGCGGCGGCGGCTGCCAGCCTCGCCATCCTCGCTCTCAGCCTCATGCAACTCTCCAGCCTCGTCGTCCTCCTTCTCGTCCTCCTCCTCCTTCTCATCCTGCTCCTGCTCCTCCTCCGAGAGCGTGGTGGTGTCATACTCCTCCGCCGCCCCCTCATCGCTGTCCGAGCTGTCATCCTGCCCGTCTAGCTCCTCCTCCTCCTCCTCCTCCTCCCCGTCGTCGTCGTCGCCCGCGGCTCTGGCTCCGCGGCGCCTCTTGCGGCCGCCGGCGCCGCCACCCGCCGCACCGCCGGCGGCGCCGCCCTCGCCGCAGAGGCTGCGCACCTTATCGCGGTGGGTCTTCTTGTACGTGTGTCGCGTCCACCTGTAGCAGCCGGACAGGCAGGCAGGAGCCGGGTCTCGTGAGGTGCGCATGGATGGGGCAGCGATGACGGCGGTGCGCCACCGTGACGGTTTGAGCGTAGCTACGGCCCCGTTAGTTCCAACGGCGGGTCCCAGGCATGCACGTACGGCACTGTACGGCCCACACAGCACACGGCACACGGTACGGCAGCCCGTGTACGGCACTCACTCCTGGATCTTGCGGAAGAAGGGGTCCTTCTGCAGCTTGAACCCCGCGTCCCGGCACGGCGCCGCCACGAAGCCCGCCCACCAGGCCTCACACTCCGCCATGCGCGACTGCAGGCAGTAGGAGTATGAGTGGCACACACACGCGCCTTAGGTGTGCGGCTGTTATTTTGGAGCCTGAGTTCATGTCATGTGAATCAGGAGTGGCACGGAGGAGAGTGAGTGGCACACATGCTTTATGTGCTGCTGCTGGTAGGGTCGCTTGCTGGTTCAACGCGGCTTGAGGATATCAATCATGTCATGGGCGCGTACAGGTGAGTCAAGTGGACGCATTAAGTCACCCGCACCCGCACCCGCACCCGCACCCGCACGCACCTTGAGCTCGGCAATGAGCTGCCGCACCTCCTGCGCCCGCACCGCCGCCGGATTGGTGGGTGCCAGCGCCGACGGCAGCGACAGCAGGAACCGCTGCATCGCTTGCACCGGCGCCGCAGCCTGCGCGGTCGAGCCCGCCACTGCGGCCGAGCCCGCGGGAAGCAGCGGCGGCGGCAGCCGGAGGCCTAGAAGAGACGGTGGCAGCGGCGGCAGCCCTGCGGCTGCGGCCGCTGCCGCGGCGGCAGGCGGTGCAGCCACGGGCGGCGGCGGCGGCGGCGGCGGCTCCGGCAGCGTTGCCGCCTCCTTCTCCAGGTCCTCAATCTCCTGCACGTGTCAGATTGGCGAAGTCAGCTTCCATCCAGAGCCGTAACACCGACATTTAACGCATCAGCTATCATCTACCCACCATCGATTAACGGCTCAACGTGGCCCTGTCCCCCGACCCGGCCCAACCATGCCTCACACACGTGTAACGGGAGGTTGGCTCCCCTGGCCAACCAAGGGCGACAATCCTCTTGTTACAACACGCCGCGCCCCGCGTCCCTAACTCCCCTGGCCGCCATCGTCGCAAGCATGGCACAGGAACCGCTTCCGCACCACTCCGGCAACCCACCACACGGCGGCCCCCACGCACCTTTTTTCCTTATGGCATTGGCTCAGAATTAACCCCCACGCACCTTCTTGTACGAGTCGGTGAGTGTGGTGAGGCGCTGGTAGGCCCGGTACGGCCAGAAGCACAGCCCCAGCTGCCGCGCCTTCTTCTTGAAGCTTGTGGAGCCCAGTTGCAGGGCCGAGGCGGTGGCGGCCAGGCTGCTGGTGAAGCCCTGAGGGGTTGGGGAAGCCGTTCATGTAATGAATAGACTGCTGATTTCAACCACAAAAGTGCCGACGGAGGGCGTGGAGGTTGGCGTGGGGTCAGCGGGATGGGCGTGGATGGGGCGTGGAGGAGGCTTGGGGCGAAAGGTAGGGAGAGAGCCGAGGCTGGCCCGAATGGAGCGCATGCTGTCTGCCTAGCCGCAACCGCCTCAGCCGGACGCCTGAAGCCGGCTCCTCATCCCCCCCCGCTGTCGCCGTCGTCCCCATCTACACCAACGCCCCGCCCCGTCTTCTCCCGCCCCTGCCTCCCCTGCCTCTCCTGCCTCCCCTGCCTCCCCTGTCCCCCCCCCCCCCTACCACGCACCCCCTCCCCACCTGCGACGCCTCTCGCAGCACGTCCACGCTCAGCTCAATGGCCGCCCGCTCCGCCAGCCGCCGCACACACGTCTGCTGCACAGGCACAGGAAACCCGCGCGGCTTCGCGCCGCGGCCGCGACCCCGGCCGCCCCGGCCGCGGCCCCTACCGCCCCGGCCGCCGCTTCTGCCGCCGCCGCCTCCGTCGCGCACGGCAGCCGCCACCTCCCGGTCCCCCTCCTCCGCTTCCGCCTCCTCCTCCCGAGCCGCGCCGGCACCCCATGCGTCCTGGGCGCCATCCACGTCTAGTGCGTCACCACCACCAGCAGCGCCAGCAGCACCAGCAGCAGGCTTGGCGGCGGCAGCAGCCACCGCGGGTCGGTTGTTTCCCTCCTCCTGCACCAGCCGCTGCTCATCTGCACCTCCTTCGGCGCGCTGCTGCCCATCCTGCTGCGATCCGTAGGCGCCGGTTGACGCCGCCCTCAACGAAGCTCTTGACGACATGTCGCTTCAGCCAGCCGACTGGCAGAGAGAGAGAGAGAGAGAGCCCAGCGAGCAGGGAGTCCGCGACTCTTCCCAGCAGCAACAACAAAGGTCGGCTTGCTCAGAACTGACGAGCCTGGTCGCCTAGGCGCGGCGACTGCAGCGCCGCAATGGCTTTGGACTTAGACCTATGAGAATTAAGGAACGGGGGTGGAGTTGCAGCGCTTAGCACAGGCGCATTTATCCAGATGGGCCGGGCCGCGTGCCCGGGCGCGGACATGACCCTTCATGTCGCATCAGTGCCGGCGCGCCCACACCTGCCGCCTGGGGGCGCTTTCAGCCAGCACTTAATGGATTGGAGGCATACATTTGATAACAGCTTCATACCGCCATCACGCGGAGTGCGGAGGAGCGTGTGGAGGGCCCTGCTGGTGCCCGTTAGGCTGCTGCAGCGGGTAGGCCGTCACCCAAGTCTGCACTCACCCACGCCTCGGCCGGCCCCGGCCGTCCGCGGAGCACTCCGCAGCTGTTCACGCAAATAACCACTCCGTCATGGCAAAGGCGAATGCCTTGTGCCCGTTTGTGCGCCAGGTTTGAGGCGGGACTTGAAGAGCTGATGTCACTCGCGCGAGCTTTTCACTGTTGCAATCCTCCCAGCTGGTTTCAGGCAAGATTCCAATACAACCTGATTATTTGATACCCAAACGAGCCGACGGGCTCCCAGGCGCGCGCAGTCTTCGCGTCTCCTCGGGAGTGGCGCTTCACCCTCTTTCCGCCAGCGCGGCCCTCTTCCCGCCCCTTTGTCCTGAGTCTTATGCATGACACACATGCTACTCAGCAGGACGGTCATGGTTGTCAAGGGGTGACTATGCGAGCAAGGTGCCCACAAACATGTGCTCGACATTCTTGGAGGCGTGCACGTTGGAGGGTGCATAACTTGTGACAATTTACGCTTTCCTTTGATGCTTCTTGATACGTTGCACCTGTCTGGGGCTTTGCGACGCTGTGGTCGCTGTCGCTTTACGGCAGTGTCTGCAGCCCCTTTGACCGGCGTGCCAGCCCTCGCCACCTGCCCCCGACACTGTTGACCGCGCCGCTTGCGCAAGCTGCCCATACCGCTGAAAGTGTCCACCTGCACCCTGTCCTTCTATCGACGGATTATTTCCCCCAGGTTGCCTTCCGCCCAGGAGCACGGCACGAGATGCCATCAGGACACCCTTATGGGACGTGCAGTCTCAGCGCGCACTCACTTAAAGCCATCTATTCGCATGTTTCCCGTGCGTGCGTACCGTCACCGCTCCACCGCCAAGCACCAAGCACGCGCGCCATACACACACCACCATAACCACTTCGTCACGTCGCACATCGTCAGAGACAGCAACCTCTTCGCTCGGGCGCTGACGCCTCAGCCCAGCGCTACACACCGCTGTGCTCCGCACAACAAACACCAACTACTTGTGCACTACCAGGCAACGGTGATCGGGCGTTCGTGCGCCGCCCACACCACGCCACGCCGCGCGGCGCTCTGCTGCCGCCCCTCATGTAGTGCAGTCCACACCAGCGGCCTGTTCCGTGCCCCCCCGGATGCCCCAACCATCCATAGAACCATGAGCTTGCTGGCTGAATGTGGCTGCAAGTGTGCATCATGCTTGACAGACTTGAACCGCAGCCAACATACTCGCAACACACGGGCCGGGGCACAGGCATCCAGCGGCCTGCCGCCCTCGCGCGTCAGCGTCCCACGCAACGCCTCAGCGCCCCACGCAACGTCCCTCGCAACGCCTCAGCACTGCGCAACGCAAGCTGCCATGTCACATTCTCCGCTTCCGCTCAAAGCCCCGGCATCGGGCTGGCACACGGGTGCCGCGCGGCGCATCCGAACTGCGGGAGCCTGCCTGCCCAAGCTGCACCCCTATCACTCCCGTGCCCGCCTCCTACACCCAACCGCTTGTGTATCACACACACCCCTCGACACGCGAGCCTCCAGCTCACTGATCGCCTGAGGGCTCCTGGCTCGGCCCCGTCGACCGAGCCCGCCGAGGGGTGTCCGATATGGCGCCCTTACTTGGGGTTCCGGAGCACCATGATGACCGAGTCTCCTCGCAAGAACATTTTGCTGACGAAGCGGTCCTTGTTAACTGGCCGCGACGCCTTCTGGCCTTTCCCCGTCTTCGGGATCTCCGTCCACATCTCCTTGACGTTCTCCAGAATCATGTTGCAGTGGCGGTCAAACGCCTTCACGCGTGCAAGTAGCTTATGGTTGTTGCGGCAGTTGATGAGGACCTGGCCGTTTGTCTTGACACTCTGGGTCAGAACAGAGAGGGGACCGGTGCGGTACTCGTCCTCCTCCTTCTTCTCAAGCTCATCAACGGTGGGGTTCGGAGCCTGAGCCATGGCGGCGCACTAAATGAACAGTAAGCGGAGGAAAATGCAGACCGGTGCAGCCGTCACAGAAGGGCGGGCAAATTGCAGTTCGTTAAATTGAAGTGTAAGTGTGCGAGTGGAACGGCTGAAATTATGCTGGATGTTAAGCATTCAAGTCGGGCTCTGGAAAGGGAACGCAAGTGCCCCCATGCGCTTGTGCTGCCCGACAAACGAGAAGGCTGAATTCCAAACGCACGCCTGCATTATTACTACGTCATTTATTGCGCCTGCCATACGAAGCATTCAAACGGAATGCCCTCGACCTCTAGTTGCGTTCTGCCGATGAAGTAAATTCTAGGTTTGAAGGCCAAGACGTCCGCGACTAATGGCGGAGGGCGAAGGGAAACCACCTCTCTCTTGGATAGACTACGAGGAGTCGAAGGCCCGTGAGTACAGCGCGTGCGGGGGTGGCCTCGGGGCGTAAGGTTTCCGCGATTGACGGAAGAACACGGTTGGAGACGCAGCAACCGAGACGCTCGCAACCCCGAGCCCTTTCCTTTATACCGGTAGCTCAAACTCGCCCATCGCGCCCATAATAACCGCAGGCGCCAAGCACGTCTCGCAGCTCCAGGAGCCCGCACCGTATGTGCAGCCCTACCGGCCGCACCCGGGGCTCTCGCCCGGCGGGGCGGCAGGCTCGTCGTCAGCACAAGGGCCCGGGCCCGGGGCCGTCGGCGCCTCGCACAACAGCTTCAGCAGCAGCCAGCATGACGCCACGGGTCTGGCGCGCTCGCGGATGTCAGCGCTGTCGGGCCAGCACGCGGGCAGACCGCAGCATGCTTGGGGGGCCCCCGGGCACCCGGCGGGCGGCGCGGGCGCAGGTGGTGCGGCGGCGCCGTTTCCGATGGGTGCCCTTCAGATGCAGCTAGGTATGGGAATGGGCATACCCGGAATGGGCGTACCTGGCATGGCCATGCTTCCTAGCTACATTGGCAGCCCCGCGTTTCCCTTCCCGGGATCCACCGCGGGAAGCATGCCGCCGTACATGTTCGCGCCGGCATCCGGCGGTGGCGGGCTGACGGCGGCGCCCAGCGTCGCCGAGTCCGGCGCCACAGCCATGACGGCGGCGACGGCGGCGGCGACGGCTGCAGCCTACAATGCGGCGGCAGCAGCTGCAAACGCATCCGAGGTTGGAAGCGAATATCAGCAGTACCAGTACCAGTACCAGGGACTGGGGCAGGGGCCGGGGCCGGCGCAGGGGCAGGGGCAGGGAAACTCGGGGGCCGCAGCGGCCGCAGCGCCCGGCTCTGCGACTGTTGCTGCTGTTGGCGGCGGCGGCGGCGGCGGCGGTGGCGGTGGCGCCGCCGCCTCGGCGCCGGCCAGTGGCGTGTACAACTCGATCCAGATCCAACAAATACTGGCGCACACGCAGCAGCAGATGATGCAGCTGCAGCAGCTGCAGGGCATGCTGCTTATGCAGGCCGGCGCACAGCAGCAACACCAACAGCAGCAACAGCAACAACAGCAGCAGCAACAGCAGCAACAGTTCCATCGCGCCAGCATGGCGAGTGCCGCCGGCGCCGGTGCCATCGCCGGCGGCGGCGGCGGCGGCGGCACTGCCCAGGTGCTTGTCGCGCTGCCCGGCGCTCCCTTGCACACCGGTCAGATGGGCGGCGGCGGCGGCGCGGCGGCAGGCAGGCGGCTATCGGGCCTCAGTGCCAGCGGCGGCGGCGGCGGCGGCGGCGGCGACATGGGAGGCGGCGGCGGCGGCGGTGGCCTGTCACGGACTGAGACGTTCCTCAGCGCAACCTCCTACCAGTCCAACCGGCCCCAGAGCGGCAGCATTCACGGCGGCTCGGCACATGCTACAGCCAATGGCCTGCAGCCCGGCCCTGGCGGCGGCGCCGCCGGCGCCGCTGCCGGCGCCGCCAGCTCAGTTGCTGCTGCAGCCGGCAGTAGCTCCGCCGCCGCCGCGCCTGGCGGCGACAGGGTGTCGCCGGGGCCTCCCAGCCGCAGCAACAGCAGCCTGTCGGCGGCGGCAGGGGCGCTCGGGGCGTCGCCGTCACCATCGCCGTCGCCGCCGCGGCCGCCACAGGGCGTTGCGGCGGCACCGGTCGTGTTTGTACAGCCGTCTCAGCAGCAGCCGCAGCAGCAGTCGCCGCAGCAGTCGGGAGCGGTGGCGGCAAGCCCGGCGGGTTCAGGCGCGGGCGGCTCCGCCGGCGCCGGAGCCGTCTCCGGGCCGCTAGGGGCCCTTGAGTCTGGGATGGCGGCGGCGGCCGCGGCCGCAGCGGACGCGCCAAGGCGGCGGCCGCCAGCGCTGGGACCGGTGCCGTCAAAGTCCTTCACCGCCGAAGCTTGCACCATCGGCGCCGCCATGCCGCCCCGGCCCAAACCGCCGGCGTCCGCGGCGGCGGTGCCGCCGCCGCGGGCGCAGCCGCCAACAGCCCACGAGGGGCAGCAGCCGGAACAGCCGCAGCAAGCAGATGCGCACGCCGCCGCCGCTACGTCATCTGGCGGCGGTACGGCTGCCATTGCGCCGGCGGCGTTGGCGGCGGCGGTTCCAGTAGCCAGCGTCAGCAGCGGCGGCGGCGGTACGGCGGAAGCCGCCGTCAGCGGAGGTGTGGCTGCAGCAGCACCAACAGCAGGTGCCGACGTCCCGACGCCGGGGGCGGTGGTGGGAACGGCAGTGGTGGGAGGCCAGGCGGCGACAGCGGCACCCTTGCCAGCGGCCTCGACGTCAGGCCTGGCGCCGGCACCTCCGTCCCTGGATGTCTTCATGCCGCTGGTATCTTTGGCGTCTTTGGCGGCGGCGGTGGAGGCAGCAGAGGCGGCGGCTGGAGCAGTGCCGGTGTCACCTGCGCAAGCGCTGACGCCGGGCGCCGCAGCCAGTGCTGTGCTGTCGCCACAGCCCACCGAGCAGTCCGGAGCGGCGGCAGTAGCGACGGCGGCCCATGGTGAGCAGTCGCAGTTACAGCCGCCGTGCACCCCTGTAACGACGGAGCAGACCTTGTCCACACTGGACGCAGCCGTGGCGGGCGCGGCGACTGCTGTGGCGGCGGCGGCGGCGGCGGCGGAGGGCGTGTCGGGCACGCATGCCGGCGGCGGCGGCGGCGGGCAGGGCGCTGTGGCGGCGCCAGACGACGACGACGGCGGCTCCAGCGTGCTGACGGGGGCCTTCTCGGTGTCGGGCCACATTGGCGGCGGCGGCGGAGCGGCCGCCGCCGCGGCAACAGCCGCAGGCAGCCCCAGTGGTGCCGTACCAGCTGCTGCTACTGCTGCTACAGCTGGTGCTGGCGCCTCGCCGGGCGGTAGCGCGACCAGCAAGGTGCTGCCGCTGACGGAGGCGTCTTTGTCGGCCTTCGCCGCCGCCAACGCCATGGACGCCGCCACCGCCGCCGCCGTCGACTTGCCGCCGCCGCCAGCAGCTCTGGACGCGGCTCTGGATGCAGCGGCGCCGCCGCCGCACGTGGCGACGGCGGGGGGAGCGGCGGCGGCGGCGGAGCAGGCGGAGGTGCAGCCGACGTCGACGGCGGCGCCTGGGCTGGTGTCGGACCTGCTGGGGTCGTTTTTCACGGACACGCCAGGAGTTGACAGCATGCAACAGACGGCGCACGCCTCCGAGCTACTGCCGACACGGGCCGAGATCGCGGCGGCTGTAGCAGCCAACCAGCAGGCGCAGCACGAGCACGAGCTACTGCAGCAGGAGCAGCAGGAGCAGATGCTACAGCCACACACGCTGCAGGACCAGCACATGGCAGCGGCGGCGGCCGCGGCGGCCGCGGCGGCGGCGGCGGTGGCGGCGGCGACCGGCGGCGTTGGCTATCCCGCTTCGGCTGGTCCGTCGCTCTCCAGCGCGTACCCTGATCCCAACGCCGCTGCAGCGGCGGCGGCGGTAGTTGCGGCGGCGGCGGCCGGCGACCCCGCGTCGGTGTACTACCTCCAACAAATCAGCCAGCTCCAGCAGCAGTTTCAGCACCAGCAGTCGCAGCTGTTGCAAGGCCACGCAACCCCACACCTGCCGCCGCCGCTCGTCGTCGACGGCTCTGAGTTTGGCGGTGGCGCCGCCGCCACGGCCGCCGCCGCCAGTGCCGCCCGTCCGGCCTTTCCGCAGCGCGGTGGCGACGGCGGCGGCGACGGCGGCGGCGGCGACGGAGCGCCAGCGGCGGCGGCTGGGCGTCCGCTGGATGTGGCACCCGAGTCGTCGGACCTGGCGGCTCAACTGGATGAGAACCGCAAGGACGTCCTGGTGTTTGGAGGCCTTGATGAGGTGGGGCTCGGGTGGGCCGTGCTGTGTGTTAAAGAGCACAAGGAAAAGCGCAACGACGCTGTGTGACGTGCTCTGTGTGTGAAAAGAACAGCACGAAGCCCGCTCTGTGCGTGTGTGTGTGTGTGTTTGTGTGTGCGTGTGTGTTTGGCGTTCCCAAGGCGTCGTGCGCAATGCCGCCTCCGCCCCTTCCGACCTCCCATTGGCCGCACCTTCGGCCGCACCCCGACCCCACATTGTCGCACGGACACCTGCGCGGTCCGCAGCCGCAACCACACCTTTGCCATGCACGCCGCTACTTCCACAAACGCACGCTCGCAATACACGCGCACACACCTACACACACACACACGCGCACACACACCCGCAGGACGAGGAGGAGGACGGGGAGGACATACCCGCCGAGGTGAAGAAGAAGTGGTGGCGCAGCAACGAGGTGGTGTGGTTCGCGGGCTCGCTCACGCTCGCGCTGAGCTGCCTGGTGGTGGGGGTCATCCTGCAGACCGGCCAGATCAATCCGGTGTGTGGGTGTGGGTGTGGGGGGGGGGTGCGGGTGCGCGCGCGTGTGTGTGTGTGTGTGTGTGTGTGTGTGTGTGTGTGTGTGTGTGTGTGTGTGTGTGTGTGTGTGTGTGTGTGTGTGTTTGTGTGTGTGTGTGTGTGTGTGTGTGTGTGTGTGTGTGTGTGTGTGTGTGTGTGTGTGTGTGGTCGTGTGTGTGTGGGGGTGTGTGGGGGGGAGTGTAATGCCAGCCCAAACTAAATATCAACCCCTACCGCTACGCAGTACCCCGGCTTGCCCCCCCCCCCCTGTACCATTGCGCACCATTACGAGGCCAAACATGACGGGGACTTAGCCCCTCGGCTGTGGGCTCATTCCTCACGTCCAGTTAGCGTGCAGTTGTGCGAACGGGGTGGGAGGGGGCGTACACCGAATCCAATGCAATAGAGCGAGGAGGAGTGGGGGGTGCGGGGGTAGGGATGCCCGGAGTGCGCTGGGACGCGCCAGTGCACACAAGTGCATTTGCGCTGTGGGAGCGTGTCGTCAAGGCAAGAGCGCGCGGGCGGGGCGGGGGCGGGGGCGGGGGTGCCGAGAGTTTGCATACGGTCTCGCGAAAGCGTCACCATGATACTATGCACGATTGATACCAGAGAACTGGCCGGGAGCTCGCAAAGTTATGCGTTGCTACAGGCAAATTCAAGGGTATTGTGAATGAAGCACTTCTTGGCCTGCGCTTTGGTCCATAGAGGTAACATTACATACAAACTGGCACAACCGGGCGCTCTCTGATGCTCGATTCTACCGCAAGGGCTTCTGCCCCTCCCCCTTCGAGTGAAGGGGCAACCAAGCCAAACTAGCGGAGCACAGGCAGAGGGAAGGGCGGGGCGTTGTCTTCTGGGGCGGGTGTGGGGAAGTACAAATGCCCCGCCCCACGCTGCTCCGCTGGACCATTGGGACTCCATTCATCGGGCTCGGACTTCACGGACATCGGTAACAACGCGCCTGCTGTGCTACTGTTCCTGGCTACGCCTTCACTTCTTAAACACTCATTTGTGTAACCCTCCCCTCTTTCCCGTGCCTCCTTCCCCACGTTTTTAACCTTGCAACCCTCTCCCCCTTTCCCCACGACGATGCGCCCGCCGGTGTCCTGCTCAGTCTGCTGACACCTGCAATGGGTGCAACCATTCCCCTCAGGCCACCAAGCGTGTGATGGTGTGGCGCTGGCTCTACTACATCGCGGGATACATCGCCATCTACTACTGCGTCTACATAGTGGTGGACCGATCATTCAGGATCCTTGAGGTGAGAGCGACGGAACGTGAATGCGATGCTAATAGTTGTATCGTTAGTTGTTAATCTCATGTGTGTCACGTCACATGTGTGAGCAGCGTGCCAGGGCCAGGCCCAGAGCCAGAAATTGCGTGCAGTCCCCGCGTGTGTGGCGGTTTGCGAGCCCTGTCGTGCAAAACCGCACCTCTAAAAAGCCCGACCGAAACTGAAAGCAAAATTACCACACAGCCATCCGCACCCACCCACCAGCCGCGCACTCCTGCCCTGCCGTTGCAAATTGTTTGCCATTTGCTGGGGTTTGGGAATCAGCTGCACCCTACGGGACTTCACCAACCTGCCTTACCACTGTCCCATCGCACACCCACTCACCTGCTGACCCACATGAGGCACGGCCCTTGTCGCCCGTACCAAACCCGCAGTGGATGTACTTCCGAGAGAATCTCACCTACCTCAAAAACATCAAGGATTCCGTCACGATGCTCATCAGCTGGTTACTCATGCTGCTGTGGTTCCAGGCGTGCTTCAAGTGAGCGGCGAAAGCGGTAAACGAGTGCGATGGGACAGTATGGGAGTGTGGAGGCGGTGGCAGTTGGCACGTGGCGCTGAGGTTATGGTGGCTTGACTCTCACAATCGGCTGGGTCTCGGTGGGAATTGGAAATGGAGTTGGGAGTTGGAGGGTTTACTAGCAACCAATAATGTGCTGCGACGGTTGTCGGTGTGCGGCGTGCAGATGCGCCTTCCGCCGCTGTGCTCCCTGCTCCACCTCCACCACCCCCAAGCCCAACCACCAACCACCAATCCCAACCCCCATCTCCACAACCCTCGCAACCCCCAACCCCCAACCCCAACCCCAACCACCAACCCCCACAATCCCCCCAAACCCCAAACCCCACAACCCCCCACAACCCCCCAACCCCCACAATCCCAAACCCCAAATCCTCACAACCCTCACAACCTTCACAACCCCGGTGCTCCCAGGTGGATGTGGTGCGAGTCGCCCGACCCGGCCGACCCCTCCGCCGCCTTCAACAACTGCAACGCGCCCAACTACCTGGCGGCGGTCAGCGGCACCTGGAAGGCCACCCTGTGCATCATGCTGGCCACACTGGCAAACGTGGTCAAGGTGCGGACCCGGGGCAGTGGCGGTGTACGGCGGTGTGGCGGTGCGGTGTGCGGCGCGTGTGAAGATGTGGCGGCGGTGTGGCGGTGTGGCGGCTTTGGCGTGCGGCGCATCGCGTGGGACGCGTGTCGCGTGTCGCGTGCATGCATTGTCTGCGTGTCCTATGTGCAGATGCGGATGTGGACGCCTGTTCGTGTTTTGTGCAGCTTTCGTGGCAGGCTTGTTGCCTGCCAGTTGGACGGCTCATGCAGATCGTCAGGTTGCTCCTGGCCTCTGCCTCGTACCTGCCCCCTGCTTCCCCCTGCCGCCTGCTTATCCCTGCCGCCTGCTCTCTCTATCTCTCTCTCACACACACACGCACGCACACACACACACACACACACACACACACACACACACACACACACACACACGCACAGGCTGTGACCGCCAAGGTGAGCTCCATGCACTTCTACAAGACCGCGCACTACAAGAAACTCAAGACGTCGCTGGAGAAGGAGTACTACCTGCAGGTAGAGGCGTGTGTGTGTGTGTGTGTGTGTGTGTGTGTGTGTGTGTGTGTGTGTGTGTGTGTGCGTGTGTGCGCGCGCAAGTGTGTCGAGGGGGGGCACGTGCGCACTGTGCGCCGCTCATGCCATGACCATGCCTACGTCAATCCCTGCTTCCTCACTCCCTCCCTCTCTCCCTCCCTCCCTCTTTCACACCCTCTCTCCCTCTCCCTCTGTGTTACAACTCGCTTTCCTTTATCATTCATAAATGTGCTCTCCCCTTTCCCCCTCTCCCCCTCTCCCTCCTGCCCTGCAGCTGCTGTCCGTGCCCCGAAGCCGCATCCTCGCCCAGAAGGCCGCCGAGGAGGCCGCCACCGCACGCGCCGCACAGCTGCGAACCGGCTCCATCATCCTCCGCCACTTCCACAAGACAGCGCCCGCGCCTGGCGGCGGCGTAGGCAAAGGGGCGGTTATAACCGCTGGCGGCGGCGGCGGTGGGGACGGTGGCAAGGGCGGCGCTAAGTCCGCCAAGGGCCGCTCGGTGTCCATGGGGCGGCTGCCCGTCACAACGCCGGCGCCCGCGGCGGCGGCGGCGGCGGCGGCGGCAAGCGACGCTGAGGTTGCTGGCGGCGGCCGGCTCAAGTCAGCAGTGTCAGTGCCATCGGCGCCGTCAGCGACGACGGCGGTGGCGGCGGTGGCAGGACCGCTGCCGCCGGACCCCCGCGGCTCGGGCTCTGGGTCCGGCGGGCGCGAGAATCAGCAGCTGGAGGCGGTGTCGCTGTCGCCCTTCGCGGCAGCAAGCGGGGCGGCGTCGCATCAGTCTCACCACCACCATCACCATCACCACCACCATCACCCACGTCACGACGTCCGGGCCGAAGCCGGCGCCAGCCACAGCCTCAGCGGCGGCGTGAGCGGCGCCACCGGCGACGGAAGCACCAGCGGCGACGGCGATGGCGACGGCGACGGCGACGGCGGCTCTGTGGGCGTGAGCATGTCGCGTGCTGGCAGCAGCGCCAGGCGGCAGCGCTCGCGTAACTCGGGCTGGGCGGGCTTCTGGCAGAAGCTGGAGGGCCTCGCGACCAAGAACGCGCCCTCGGCACAGCAGATGTGTGGCGGCAGCGTCCTCCCGCTGGAGGAGCTGACGCCGGCGGCGGCGCGATGCCAAGGCGGCGGCGCCAGTGGCGGCGGCGGCGGCGGCGGCGGCGCGAGTGGGCTGGACACGGTCGCTGAGACCGCAAGCACCCTCAGTGGCGGCGGTGGTGATGGTGTGATGCGCTTCGTCAATGGCGGCGGTGGCGGCGGCGGCGGCGGCGCCAGGGCCAGCATGGGCTCCGGCGGCGGCGTCGAGCTCAGCGGTCCTCTTGGGGAGCTGCCCGCAGCTGGCGACATCGCATTACTCATCGGTAGCGGCGGCACTGACTCACCGTCAGCCGCCGCCGCCGCCGCCGCCACGCACATCACTCCGCGACAGCAGTCGTCAGCGGGTGCCTCGGGCCGGCGGCCACTTCCGCCGCCGCCACCGCCGCCGCCGCCGCCAGCGCCACGGCCGCCGCCGCCGGCCCCGCCGCCGCCTGGTGTGCCGCCGCTGCTGCCGCCGCCGCCCATCCTCCCGAGCGGCTCCGTCAGCGCCGCCGCCGCCGCCGCCGCCGCCGCCGCCGCCGCCGCCGCCGCCGCGCCCGCCTCAGCGGCCAGCAAGCCGGGCCTCGCACCGCCGGGCTCACACACCTCCGGAGCAGCCGCCCCGACTAGCATGGGTCCAGGCGCTCTGGGTGTGGTCACCGCCGAGCCGTTCCTCACACGGACCTCGGCATACTTTGACGCACAGGCACCGCCATCATCGCTCGCTGCCGCCACCGCCGGCACCGGCAGCATGCCCCGCCGGGTCTCCCTCCCACCGGCACCGCCCGCCTTCGGCAGCCGCCCATCGCCGCCAGGCCTGCCGCCGCCGCCGCCGCCGCCGCCGCCGCCGATGCCGCCGACACCGGGCTCCCTCCTGCCAGCGTCCGGGCCCGCCGCGCCGCCGCTGCCGCCGCTGCCGCCGCTGTACAACGCCAACCAACAACGGCCGCCGTACACCTTTCAGTCGCCGCCATCGATTGCGGTTGGCGGCGGGCTGACGCTGAGTATGCCGCCGGGGGTTCGCGCGCCGGGGTTGCCTGGCGTTGGGTTGGATTGGCAGCAGCAGCGCTCGCCGCTGCCCATGCAGCCGTTGATGCTGCCGGTGGCGGCGTCCGGGCTGGGCGGCAGCTCTGCTTCTGGCGCGGTGAGATTTCGTGTGAATGAGTAGCCGTGTGTATCGTGTGCGCGGGTGCCGTGTGAGGCCCGCCCTTTGGGGGCCGCTTGAAATACATCGCGTGAGTGCGCCAAACGCTTGCTTATTGTCCTGTTCCTGCACGCCCGGTGCCTTGTGTTGGGCCTTGGGTTTCTGATGTGGCATGCAGGCGGTGTCGCCTGAGATGCGAAGACTGCTAGCCGCGAACTTTGGCGCCGCCGCCGCCAGCGGCCACTGGGGCAGTACTGGCGGGACCGGCGGCGGCGGCGGCGCCGCCACCAGCGGACACGCCGCCAGCCCTTTTAGCACTGGTTTGCAGTACGCCGCTGCGGCGGCGGCGGCAGCGGCTCCGCCGGCGGCGCCGCCGCCGCCGCCGCCGGCGCAGGCGGCCTCATCTGTCGTGCTGGTGACGCCGCCGGCCTCGCCCAGGGACCACGAGGACGCGCACGGCCACAACACAACGGCCGTTGGCACAGGTGACCAGCACACCCTCCCCGTCCACGGCGGCGGCGGCGGCTCCGCCGCCGCCGCCACGCCCGCCGGGCGGTTTGCGGCGTTGTCGGCGGCGGTGGCGGCGGCGTTTGGGAGCGTGGGTCATGGCGCGTCGCATGCGGGCGCGGCGGGGGCTTATGACGAAGCCGCACCCGCCGCGGGATCGAGGAGGAGTTCCAGGGCCGGAGCAGGAGGTGGCGGAGGTGGCGGAGGAGGAGGAGGAGGCGTTGCAGGCATGTTCAGTAGCACCTGGACGCAGCGCCTGTCGCGGCTATCCGGCGGCGGCATCCCTGGCGCGGGCGGCGGCGGTGGCGGCGGCGCGGGTAACAGTGGTGCCGCCGCCGCCGGCACTGGCGGTGGCACTGGTGGAGGAGGTGGAGGAGCCGGCGGCGGCTCGGCGCATTCCGGCGCGCGGCTCAAGCGCTCCATGACCAACATTGGTGAGCCGGAGTCAGCATACTGCGCGCGCGCGCCTGTGTGTGTGTGTGTGTGCATGTGTGTGTGCATGTGTGTGTGCATGTGTGTGTGTGCATGTGTGTGTGCGTGTGTGTGTGTGTGTGTGTGTGCGTGTGTGTGTGCGTGTGCGTGTGTGTCCGTGTGCGTGTGTGTGCGTGTGCGTGTGCGTGTGCGCGCGCCTGTGTGTGTGTGTGTGTGTGTGTGTGTGTGTGTGTGTGTGTGTGTGTGTGTGTGTGTGTGTGTGTGTGTGTGTGTGTGCGTGCGTGCGTGTGAACATATCGTAACATAGCTGTGAGTGCGACGCTCCTTCTTTTGCCCTCGCAGCCGACGTTGAAGCCCGCCGGCGCATTGATGTGATTGGGTCCGAGGTGCTAAACGCAGTGCCGCACTCGCTGAAGAAGCGGAAGGTAAGAGCGGGCGACTGCGTCTGAGGACGGTTCCAGACGAAAATGGCATATTTGTGTCTGGGCTGCACAAGCGACAGCAGCAAGCAAGACGTGTGACACACGCATGGCCATAAAGCCTGGAAGGATGAGAAGTATGGAAGTGTGAACACGCATCTTGCGGCAACACAGGCCATGTACGAAATGACGGAGGAGGAGCTTGAGAAAATGCGCACTGCCATTGTGATCAAGACCTACACGGGTGAGACGCGTTTAGACGTGTGTGGTGTGGTGTGAACTGATAGGCACATTGATGTTGTTGGTCCCCGCTGCTGTTGGTGTCGCTGTGGCAGTCATGCAGGAGCAGCAGCCATATGCACGGCTCAGGAGATCGTGCGTCTCACCTGAAAACCTAGAGCTTATTCCCACAGTTTGTGCTTTGGTAATTACAACCCCCCAACCCCCGCCTCAACTGCTGAACTGCCCCAACTGTCCAACCTAACCGTCAGCGCTGATCCGCAAGCACGGCTCCATGAGTGAGGAGGCCCAGCTGCGGGAGCTGAAGACCGTCAAGCGCTTTAGCAAGGCCCTGTTCTTCAACATTCGCGGGCCCGACGACAGCAAGTGAGTCACAGGACGGGGCAACACGGCTGCACGGCATCGAAAGCAACACGCAGCCATGCATGGTCCCACATCTATGGGATGCTAGGCTCCAGCGGGAGCAAATCAGTTGATGCGGTTGTGAAAGGAAGCAAGGGCGAACTGCGACACCTGAGCTTGCAATATCTGGATTTGACATCGCACAAGCACAGACCGGCACTGCTCGCAATAGACTTGGACGGCTTCCTATCTCCGTGTGTCTGCACGCAGGACGGACTTGACCCTGGATGACTTCCAGCTCTTTTTCGGCGAGGACACACTCATGGCCAAACGCGCCTTCGATGTGTTTGACGCCGACGGCGACGGCAAGGTGCGGCGGCTGGGGGGCATGCGCGGCTGGGGGGCACGTGCGGTCACGCAGGGGCAGGAGCGTTTGCGGTTTCGAATGGGCAGGGGCGGGGGCGCGTGCGGTCCTGTGGGGGCAGCGGCAGAGCAGGGCAACGGGCACGCTACGGGTCTGCATGAAGGCCCATCCGTGCGAGCCTATCCGTTGCTGCTTCTGTTCCTACTCCTGCTTCTGCACCTGCTCCTGCTCCTTCTGCTGCTGCTGCTGCTGCCGCCCGCACCCACACCCTGCACTCACGCCCACGCCCCCAGATCAGCCGGGCGGAGATGCGCGAGAGGGTGGTGGGCGTGTACGCGGAGCGCCGCAACATGGCCCGCAGCCTGAGGGACACAGACTCCATTGTGCAGGTGGGAGGGAGGACGAGGGGTGTGTGCGTGTGGGTGTGTGGGTGTGTGGACGTGTGGAAGGATCTAGGTGTGTGCGTGTGGGTGAAACGGCACTGACACGTGTGGTGAAACGGTGAATTGAAAACACGCTGTGTGTGTGTGTAGTATATCCGTGGTGGGGCCATACGTTTGTGCGTTGCGGCGTTGTGGGTGGGGCAGGGTGCATTTTGGCACCCAAATTTGACACGTTCCATGTTTTGTCCCCACGTCTTGACTTGCAGAGTCTGGAGCTGGCGCTGGGTGTGGTGATCCACTTCCTCTTCTGCGCCCTCTACCTCACCATCTGGTACGTGTGCGTGACGGGGCGTGACGTGTGTGTGACGGGGCGTGACGGGGCGTGAAAACGAACGCGTGACGGGGCGTGTGTGTGTGTGTGTGTGTGTGTGTGTGTGTGGCGTGTGTGTGTGTGTGCGTTTGTGTCTGCGTTCTGCATTTGTATGTTTGAATGTATGCGCGTGTGTGTGCGTGCGCCTACATCCTATACGTGCACACGCTCATGTGCATCCCATTCTCTGTTACAAACACATACACACACTGTCTTTGCGCTTTGCCTTGTGCCCTTTACCCCCCCCCACACACACACTCTGTCCTACGCGTAATGTTTTCCTTGTGCCCTTCAATGCACACACATGCACGCACACACAGGGGTGTTCCGCTGCTGGAGGGCTTCAGCGCCTTCAGCGCCACAGTGCTGGCGCTCACATTCATCTTCGGCAACGCCGCCAAGTGAGGGGAGGGGAGGGGAGGGGAGGGGAGGGGAATGGACTGTTGGGAGGCACAGAAGCACGGTGGAAATGGAGGTCGCGATCAGGATCGAAATCGAGGAGGGGTTCCATACAGTGCATCAGGGGCCATGTGTGAGGCGCCGTGCAGTGTGCACGTGCCTTTATGCCCCTTCTGCGGGCAGCTTTGCGCCGCCGCCCTCTCACATTGCAGGGTGCCTTGTACTCACGTTGGTTGCAGCCACAACGCTGACCGCAACCAAAACCCAACACAAAATCATCAAACAGGAACGCGTTCGAGTCGGTGTTGTTCCTGTTCTTCGAGCACCCCTATGACGTGGGTGACATGGTGTACTTTAATGGCGACTCGGCGCGAGTGAAGCGCATCAGCCTCATGTACACCGACTTTGTAAAGTGAGTTTGGCGCGGCGTAACGGTAGCGCCCTGTGATGTACGGCGTGGGTAGGTTTGGGTGTCGTACACGCCTGCGGCAGCACGGCCGCGGGTTTCGATGTTGCACCGCCTGCCGTGTGTCGGGGGTGTGGGGGGGGGCAGTGGGGTGTGGCATCGGGCTGTCCGGTCCGGCCTGTTGGGCTCGGGCGGCCACACCATCGACCGCACTGCCGCCAGATTGCATGGGTTACAAGAGGGATCTGCTGACGCGGTTCGAGGGCGATACCTTCCCTGGACCTCAGGGCCGTGCCACAAACTGTCGCTAGTGCCGCGGCTGAGTTAGGGCCCGGCTGCGCGTGGGGCGAGCGCTGTCGTGTGCCACATCCACCGGCGGCCCCGATCCGCCGACAAATGATGCTGCGGTTGCTTGCACGACCCCCGGCTCTGCGTGCCGCCCGCTGGACTCACGAGCGCTGCGTGTGATTGTGTGCCGTGCTTCGATTCGAATTCACACAGGTGGACGAACGAGGAGATCTATGTGCCCAACTCCAAGATGCTCGCCACTGACATCATCAACTGGACGCGCACTCGCACCAAATTCGAGCTGCACAAGTGAGAGAGAGCTAGCACCGCTGCCGCTGCCGCTGTTGCTGCGGCCCTGCCTGGTGTGGCCGACGTCCTCACGTCCCTACCTACCTGTATCCCTGTGCCTGGCGCCCTGCATCACCCCCCACTCCACCTTGCACGGACGGCTGCCCCCGTACACAAACCTCAACTCCACCGCCCTTAGCTAGTCATGAATTAGTATTATCGCACCTTTGGTCTTGCTTGGAATGGTGAAAAGTACCCCCCCCCCGGCCTGGTTGTGCCTGCCTATAGCTCCACTCTTTCTTTGATCAACCATGAACCCAATCCCCTCCCCCGACTTAATTTATCATGAATGTAACCTTCCCTCTACCGTCTACCACTTCCTGAAGTAATCATGAATGTAACCCCCCCCACACACATACACACACACACACACACACTCCCACACACAGGATCCTGGTGGACGTGGGAGTGGCGTGGGACGTTAAGGAGGACATCAACAACGCCCTCATTGCACACTGTAACGCCAACCCCTCGGTGAGCGTGTGCCCTGCTTGCTGGCCGGCGTGGCGGGATGGATACGGGTGGGGATACGAGCTAACTGCGCTCAAATATCTCCGCTGAAGACTTGACAATACCTCTTCGATACCACCTTCCAAGAAAACACATGGACCGCGCTCCACGAACCACGTTCATAACTCAACAGGACTTCACGGGCGTTCCGAAGATTTCGTTCCGCGAGCTCGTGGATCCGCTTAAGGTGTACCTGGGCATTGGCTTCACCTACAATTTCCCACGTAAGCACGTGTTCTGTTGGTTTTTGTCTTTGTGCCCTTGGCTGTGGTGTTTGGGGTTTGGGACAGAACATTGCTGCAGTCTGTGGTGCAGTCTTACAACCTCCCCCCGCTTACAACTAACGCCTGTGCCTTGTTTAGTTTCAACTGATACTTATAACCCCCCGCCACCCCGCCACCTCCTGCTACAGCCGACGACTTCGACCGCCTGGTGCCGGCACGCGACCGGGTGGGTGCCGCAGCAGGCTGTAGCAGGCAGCAGCTGCCTTGGCTTGGCTGTAGCAGGCAGCAGCTGCTTTGGCATCAGCAGCAACAGCAGCAGCTGCAGCAGGCGGCGCCCTGCTTCCTTGCGCCTGGGCATAACCTCCCTGCGGCTGCAGCTGGCGTTGCGGTTGCAGGGTGGTTGTAACTTGGTTGTGACCTGCAACACCTCTGGTCCGTGTGCCCTTACCGTGTGTGTGTGTGTGTGTGTCGCAGATCATGTATGTGGTTCAAGCCAAGCTGGCAGAGCACAAACTGCGTTTCAGTCAATACGAGGTCAACACACTGGAGATGAGCAAGGTGAGCTGCGGGGATGGCTGAATGCGGTTTACGCCATCGTCTAGAATCGAACGAGAGGGGTGCATGGCAAGGGCGCGATCTATCCGTGCTCCACGGGCGACCTGCGGAATGGTGGTCTTTGGCACAAGCAGCAGGGAGATTGCTGCCACTGCTTGTGAGCAGATTCACGCCGGGCTCAAGCTCTGTATGTGCCCAACCTCCCCGCCGCTTCATGCCTCATGTTTGGCTACACCGTTTGTGCCCGCGGCCTCGCCCCGCCTCCCGACTTGTCCAGTATCTTCCCGTCATTAACTTTATCATGCATGGACCCAACTTTCTTCTGCAGGACACTGCGATGCTGCTGCAGATGCGGCAGCTCCAGACGCTGGCACGGGAACGGGAGATGGAGTTGGAGGCCGCGGCAGAGGCGGCAGAGGCCGCACAGGAAGACGCGGCAGCCGCCTTCAACGCCGCTGCTGCCGCCGCCGCCAGGCCAGCGGCCGCACCGCTCCCGCCCCAAGGCCAGCCTCTGCCCGCACCGCCGCAGTCTCCATCGGCGGCTCCTGCCTTGGCGGCTGGGGCGTCAGGCGGCTCCCGGCAATGGAACTCCGCGGCCTCGGCTAACGCCGGCGGCGGCGGTGCCGCCCTTGCCGCCGCAACCGGGGCTCTGCCCGCGCTGGGTGCGGAGGGTCTGCAGCACCGCTACGTTGCCGCTGCGGCGGCGGGCGCGGGTGCTGGATCGTTGGGGCAGGCGGAGAACGCGCCAGCGCCGGGTGCGACTGGGGCGGCTGCGGCTGCGGCGGGCGGACTGATGGCGCCTGCGGCGGCGGCGGTGGTGGCAGAGGAGGATGCATTCAAGTCCAAACGTGATTGAGAGATCGAGGCGAAAGGTGACTAGGCATCAAGGGATTCATACTTTCCAGTCAATTATTTTTTGGATACTTTGAGGGGTGGAGGTAAACGAGCGCTTGGGTGCAGGCGTCGGAAGAAGCCTGCTGGAGTGTATGGTATATGGCTTGGCACGTGCAATAGGCAGCTGAGGTAGGGAGAACAACGCACCGACAAGCATTAGCAGGAGAAGGAGAGAGCGCATTGATGCAGCCGCATGCTTCGCCGTCGCCGCCATCGTGGCCGAGCGTGTGCGCGTGAATGAACATGTCTTTGCCTGTGCCAGTGCCATTGCACGCACGCGTGATGGAACTGATGCGGCGTTCGCTGCAGGCTCAAGGGCTTGGGGTGCTCGTATGGGCTTGTCGTATTGAGGGAAGTGGCGCGCATTGTGGTGGTGCACTCGTGGTCCGACACCGACTGGGCTCATGCGAGCTTACGGAATTCGTGTGTCGTGATTTGGTTCGTGCCTCGCGGTCTTGGATTGAGAAGCTTGATGCGTGCTGTCCATTGCCGTGGCCGCGTGTTTGTGGGTTATCAGTTACTGCGTTGTTATTGCAGCGCGATGTGCGGGCGCCTTGAAGCGGTTCCGTACCGTCCGGTGGTTAGCGAGGTGAGCTTTGTGTCTCTCATGCCGTATATATGTGGTGTATACCGTATTTATGCAGCCTGCTACCAATCCTGTAGTGGTTTTTATTGCGCATGGTATGTAGTAAACCGGTGCCTATGCACGCTCCCGACAGGCAGGTGGGGGGCAGCGGTCATTTGCGGCACGTGTGCGGGATGTGTCTTCGTAGGTCTGCGTGACGCAGGCGCCACCATCAAGGACATTTGTGTTGGCGCCGAAGCCGCAGAGCAGCTCAGGGGAGTCCACTTGCAAAGCACACTAGGCAGCGACTGTCGCATATTTTTTTGTGTGTGAGCGTGCCAGGGGGGGGGGCGAAGCCCCCCAGGAACACCCCGGTCCGTGCGTTCGTGGCGAGGTCGGTTTGGAGATGGCGTAGCGGGCAGTCGGCGGCGGGGCCGGGCTGAGAGCCTGAACGGCGCTAGCAGGGCGTGGGGCTGAGGGTGCACGTGTTGATTGGCGGCGAGTGACGTGACTAGTTTGTTAGCTGCGGGTTAGCACGGACTGTGCACCCCACCCAACCGGCCACGTCCGGATTTGCGGGGATGCCAAAGGCCCCCAACATAGAGGCGTGTGCTTAGTAGGCGCCCGCGTCAAGGTGGCTGGGTTGATAACGACCCGGGAGGGGAGGGCTCAGCCCTTTTCCTGCCTCCCTAAGGCAGCCACCTCCTTGTTTGCGGGGAACGCAGGTGCGGACTGAGCAGTATGGAAGCAGTAAAGGAAGTAAGGCATGATCGGAGTAAGATGGTGACATGGCGTCAGGGTTATCGAGTAGATTACACCTGTGCGAAGGGGGGGCTGCTGTTGTGTGTTGAACCTGAACCTGAACTCTGAAGGCACCCGGTTCAGGTTTAGAGTCTGGGTCAGATTTAGAGTCAGGGTCTGGTTTAGGTGCAGGTTCAGGGCAGGAAAGCAGGTGTGGGTAGGTGTGGAGCCGTCGTGGCAGGCGCAGCTACGACGCTGGGCCAGGAGCAGCCTCGGGTGCAGCACGTGGGGACCAGGCGTGGGCCATGGAGACGGCGGTGACGGCTACATTGGACTACTGGTGAAGGAATGGGAGTATAGCACTATGGCAGCACTGCCATTTGCTGTGCGCTTGCTGGGGGGGGGGGGGGATGAGGGACACATCGACACGGCCCCGGATGGGCGACCTGCTGCTAATCTGGTCGGTCTTTCGGTAAATTCCGCCGACAGCCCGCCCAACCCACACAAACCAGACATGCACATTGCTAGCTTGCAGCTGAAAATGAAGACGCAGCACGGCTCGGTGTTAGCATGGCCAGCCATGTTGCTTGTTGCAGTTGGGCTAGGGATCGTGAGCGCACAGCCGCGCTACTCGCCGGACACCTACCCCAATCCGATGGTCGACACATACAAGTGCGGACGCAAAGGCGTGAGCAGCTGGGTGTGTGACCCCGACGGAATCTTGACCTACGAGTCAGCGAACGTTGTAGAGGGCGTGATAAAAAAGATTTTTGAGGGCGAGACTCCCTACGTGAGGACTTACTGTGGCGCGAGCGGCCAGATTGGCTACCAGGTGAGAGAAGTTGCCACCGTGTCCCGCAACTTCAGTCGCGACTTGACTCGAGCGACGGCATGGACTGTATTTTGTGCTATGCAGGTTGCGGTGGCGCTCATGCGGCAGATGCGCACAACAGGCGACCCGGCCGAGTATGCGGAAACATTCGCTCGCTCACTGCACGACCGCTGGGGCGTGGGCTCAAGCGAGTGCAACAACGGCGTATTGTTCTTCCTATCGCTCAACGACCGCCAGCTCTACATTTCCACGGGCGCCGGGGCCAAGCACGCGTTGAGCTTCGACGTACTTGGCGATATAATTTCCGACATCCGCCCGGTCCTGCGTGAGGGCAGGTGTGTACGGGCGATCTCTCTCTCGAGTTCACAACCAAGTGATGTCCACAGGGGGGTGGGGATTGAAATTCGAGTAGGGCGGGTCGTGGCGGGTAAAGCGTGGGGGTTTCCCGTCGCTGCGCTTGCGTACACACCAACCCCTCCTCCAAGAGGCCCTTGCGCTCCCCTAAACTACTCAACCCCTTCCAATCCACTTTCTTGCCAACTCACTTACCGTACCACCCCCGCCGTCTCCAATTCCACCCAACAGGTTCGGAGATGCCGTGGAGCGCGGTGTGGTCAACATTGGGCTGGCGCTGGCGGGGCGGCCCGTGGAGCCGGGCGCCAACGCTAAGCCTTGGAGCTGGGATGACGCACTGGGTCTGGGCATATTCGCATCCATAGTAGGAGGCCTCATCTATTTCAGCAGCCGCTCCGCGCGCCGCCAGCAGCGCCGCTACTCGGTGAGGGACTGATGGGGGCTCCTGGGCTCCCCAAGTGCGCGCGGGTGGGGACTAGGGAGGTCGGGTGCAGCGGGAGGGTGGTAAATACCAGCCCAGACAAAACCAAACCAAGTAGCGGAGCACAGGCAGAGGCGTTAGTTGCAAGCGGGGGGAGGTTTGTGCGGTCACGGGCAGCGGCACGAGCAAGGGAAGATGCAGATGAGTGTGTGGGGCGCCCCTCGTGTGCGGCGGGCCGTTAGCTCTGCGGACCTTCAGGCAGTCCCTGCACGAGGCTCGCCGCCGCCCTGCGCCGCCCTTCGGCGCCCGTCGCCTGTGCCGACTCCCGGCTACCCCCTCACCACCACCACCACCCAACCATACGCACAGGACTGCAAGAGCAAGCTGGACAAGCTGAAGCGCGACCAGGCCGCCCTCCGCGCCAACTCCTACAACCCCACCTCCTGCCCCGTGTGTCTGGAGGACTTCGCAACTGACCTCGACACAGCGCAGCGCGCGGCGGAGGGCGCGAGCGCCCCCAGCGCCGCCGCCGCCGCCGCCGCCGACAGGGCGGCTGGGGCATCAGGCGCCGCGGGGGCGGGAACTAGTGGCGGCGCCGCCGGCGCCGGCAGCGGAGGTGCGGCGGGGGCGGGCCTGAGCCACCAGCGATCTGGGTCGGCGGGCGCGGTGGCGGCGGCGGCGGGTATGGACGTTCCGCTGCAAGAGGTCGGGAGCTTCAGCAGTGCCGCTGGCGCTAGCTGGGGCGGGGAGGCCAGGGGCCTCTCCGGCGAGGCTGCGGCTGCTGGGCAGGACGGCAGCAGCAAGGGACCGCAGGCGCTGCTGGGGAAGAGGGCGGCTGCGGATGCCGAGGACCGCGAACTGAAGGAGCCGTTGATGTCGCCGCGTACCGATGCAGGGTCCTCTGGCACCGGCAGCGCGGCGGCGGCGGCGGCGGCAGCTGCCGGTGGAGCGGCGGCGGCGGCGGCGGCGGCTGGCGGCGCGGCGGCGGCTCCGGCTGAGCGGCGGCCGCTGGTGCTGCCGTGCGGACACGCCTTCTGTGAGCCGTGCATCAAAGCGTGAGTGTGTGTGGTTGGGGGCATGAGCTCGGGATAGTTAGGGTCTCGGGTGGATGGCTGAGGCCCACGCCTCTTGCGGCCGGGCGGCATGCATCATCATGGGCTTGTCACCCAGCACACACGCAAGATGAAGGCATGTGGGAGGCACGGACAGCTCGGCATCTGGCCGCTGTCGCGCAAGCGGATCCTGCCGTGCGTGCTGTGCCTGCTGTTCTGTCCAGGAACGGTTTCTTCACTCGTTTCTCTCTCTCTCTCTCCTTGACATGCAGTTGGCTGGACCAGAAGAAGGTCAGCTGCCCCATCTGCCGCCGTCCCATCGACGAAGAGGACACGACAGACCCCAACGCGCCTCCCGGCCAGGGGCCGCAGGCGCGCCGCCCGCCCGGCACCAGCACCACGCCGCGCGACCCCAACGCGCCCGGCGGAGGCGGCGGCCCGTCCGGCTCCTCCGGCCCCCGGCCGCCTTGCAGCGTGGACGACGGCTTCTACGACCCGCACGCCCAGCCCACCTCCATGTTTGACACGCCCAACGCCCACATGTACGACGACCCCAACGTCCCCCACCACTTCCACCACATGCACGGACCCGGAATGGGCATGGGCATGGGAGACCCCTACGCCGGCGGCTCCGCCGGCATCCTGCCGCGCCTGCGGCTGCGCTGGGGCGCGCGGCGGCGCTTCGGCGCCGGCGTCGGTTTCGGCGGCGGCCCGTTCGGCGGCGTCGGTTACGGCGTCGGTTACGGCCCGTACGGCTACGGCGGTCGCATGAACGAGGAGATGCTCATGACTGAGATGCTGTTCCGGCTGCGGCAGCTGCAGCGGCAGCACCCGGACTTTGTGAGCGGCCAGATGCTGCAGCAGTGGGAGCAAGACCTGCGCCAAGGTGGGTGGATGGGTGGGTGCGGACGGGATGTGTGCAGGCGCAAGCACTGAAAGCGGCAGTCGGCGCTCCCACCACCGATGCAACCACCCAGGAATTGCAGCAGTCGTTCCAAGCACACCCCTGAGCGCAGGGGCAAGAGGGGGAAAGGCCCGCTCGCGCTTATAGGAAGACTGAGGTTTCAGCCCTGCTTGCCTTCTCCCCTCCTATCTCCTCTCCCTGCCCCTGCGCAGGCCGCGAGTTCAACAGCGAGCAGCTGCGGCAGTTCCAGCTGCGTGATCCCGCCACACGCGCCCAGCTGGAGAGCAGCGGCCGCAGCGGCGCGCGCGTCAACTTTGGCGGCGGCAGCAGCCGCGGCGGCGGCGGCCGCGGCGGCAGCTGGTAGGCATGAAGGGATGAGTAAGGAAGGGCGGGAGATGGATGCATGCGGCTGTGTGGCGGGCGCGGGTGCTTGGCGACGGCAGCTGGGTCTGGCGAGGCAGGGCTGTTGATGGGGATGGTGGGATACTGGCGACGAGTGAGGGTACTAGTATTGTAGGTGGGATGTATCCTCTTGCAGGCATCGTTATATGCCGTACTGTAAGGTGAGGTGTTCAACTTTGCCACCAGACCACGACGTTCGTTTGGGGGGGGGGGTGGGGGGGCGGGATTGTGTGCAAGGAACGGAGGGGGAGCTCAGCACCGAAAGCGCACATTAACGTTCGCTGGCACATGGGAGTTGCACCGTGCAGAATCCAGCTTGCACATCGCAGCCAATGAGTTGTAGCTGACCCACCTCAGGGGGCCACCTGCATGTAGAACATGTGTTCACTGGCCTGAGGATCCAGGCGCATATAGCGAGAGGCAAGTCTGACCGGCTAACTAGTCCACAGTATTATTTCAGCATACTTCTCAGCACACCCATTAAAGCCTCAAAGAATGACACACAGCCCGCAGAACAACGACCATGCTCTCGAGGTTCTTGGCGAGGACCTTTGGGCGCGCCTAACGCCTGGGCTCATCCATGAAATTGCTAGCTACTTACATCCTAATGACGTATGTAGCAGCCTCAAGCCGCTCAACCGCGAGACAGCGATTTGCCTCCGCGACAGCTTTTGCACGTTTGTTTTGAGCAGCAAACAAGAGGACCCTGACGCGCCATGTCGAGCGGAGCAGCCCTGGCCGGGCCGGGCCTTCGTGGCGCACTGGGGCGGGCCCGGCCCCTGGCGCAGCCTCAGCCTACGCCAACGTCGCCGGCTGCTGTGCCTAGCGGCCTCGTCGGGCCACCTGCCCAGCCTGGACGCGGCGCTGGCGCAGTGCGGCTGCACATGGCAGGAGGAGATTCTGATTGCAGCAGCGGCAGTCGGCAGCGTGGCGGCTTGCGAGCGGCTGCTGGGCGCGGGCGGTGCAATGGACAAACGCGCTCTTGCCGCCGCTGCGGTGGGTGGCCACGTGCCCGTGCTGCGGCTGCTGCTCGATAAGATCCGGGATTTGGGCGACGCAAACGCCGAAAACGAAATGCTTATGGGCATTATGCCAGGTCGCGGCGCCTGCTCAGCAGCAGCGTGGGCGGGGCAGCTGCCGGCGCTGCAGCTGCTGATGGATTCGGCCGCCATCGGTGCTGTCCGCACAACGGTGATCGGGGAGGCAGCGGCGGGCGCCTGCGAGGGCGGGCAGCAGGACATCCTCGTCTGGCTGCAGCAGGCGCACGGCTACAGCCTCAGTCTGGGAGACGCAGTAGCAGCGGCGCGGGAGGGCCAGGTGGCGTTGCTGGAGCAGATACTGCAGCAGGTGCTACAGCAGGCGGATCGCTTGGAAGCGGAAGCGGCACCTGACGGAAATGACTCAGAGCAAAAGCGGGTGAGCAGGAGGGATGTGCTTAGAGCTATCACCGCCAGCTGCCCTGTGGAGGTCCTGCAGCGGCATTACGACCGATTGTGGTCTCTGCCGGCGAGCGAGAACCCGAACGAGGGACCCGGTGAAGACGCAGCAGCAGCAGAGGCAGCAGCATTCAGTGGCAACATACGGCTGCAACTCCTGGCAGTTATCGCGGGCAGCGGCATGGCCTGCTGGGGCCGTAAGCTGGACTTTTTCCTGTCGGCTTGGGGCCCAGACGTGGTTGCGCGCGAGCTGCAGCGGGACGCCGAGGGCTCCTTTGCGTACATCCCCAGATTGGCGGCGTCGCGACCGGACTGCAAACAGCGGCTGCGGCGCCTGCACGCAGCGGGCATGCCCCTGGGATTGCAGGTGATGCAGTATGCATCTGAGCACGGGCATTTCGACGCGTTCACCTACTTCTTAGACGAGGCTGGCGCACACGCATCAGCCATAGACGTGGCGATTGTGCGGGACTTCGCGTTTGCGCGCGGGCGTGCCTACGCAAACCTGCAGCAGCTGTTAGGGCTGCTGACGGAGCGTGGCTACACGTTCAAAGTAGCAGACGTCAAGATGGCAGCAAGCTGGGGCTGGCCGGAGCAGCCACTCCTGGCGGTGATTCAGATGGTTGTGCATGGCGACACAGAAGAAGACACTGTCAGCCACTGGTCAGAAGCATTCGTGTGCGCCGCCCATGCCGGCGCCGGCATTCGTGTGCTGCAGGTGCGTAGGTGCATTGGTTTGTCATCGTATCGTACCTCCTTTATATGGCCTGCCAGGGGTTGATATGAATGCGCCTTACCAAACTTGGCTGAGCTGTATCTTCAAGAGAAGTGCGGTCAACACTTATCTGTCGCTTTTCCCGCAGGCGCTGCGGGCGCGCGGCGCGGCTGTGGACCTGGCGGCGGTTGCGGCGGGCGGCAGCGAGGAGGCACTGGACTGGGCGGCGGCGGAGCTGGAGGCGGAGGGGCAGGGAGGCAGCTGTGATGGCGTGCTGCTGGTGAGTGTGAGTGGTCGGGAAGATATTGTACCAGCAGAATGTTTTGACCGAAGAGAAGAAAATTGCGGCACTGAGCAAGCGCGTATCCCGTGAAGTCAGCTGATCATCAGGGTGTGCACTCACCTTCCCCAATGCGCCGTTCGATGTAGTGTTCGACGCTTCTGCGTACTGTACAGCCGCCTCCCCTCCATGTGCACCGCCTGTGTGCCCCTACTTGTGCAGACCCCGCTGGGCAAGGCCGATGCAAAGATCGTTTACAAGCGCGGCAACCTCGCCGCACTGCGTTGGCTGCACCGGCGCGGACTGCTGGACGGCCGCAGTGTGAGCTGGCTGGCTGGCCGCGTGGAGCTCGCGCGGGCTGGGGAGGCAAGGAACAGCAGCGCGCTGTGAGGGTGCGGCGGTATGCATGCGTCCGCCTGCCCGCCGGCTGCTGAGAGCCTGACGCACGCCGATCCGGGGTCGGAGGAAGATGGAGGTGACAGTTTTGTGGCGGTACCGTCTAGATTAAGATGTGTCCATGCATGTTTTTGTGACCCGGCGGCCCTGCCGCCGTAGTGCAAGGCTGTGCGCCCCGACGGCCGCAAGGCCCAAGCGCCCACTGGGTGTGTGCTCGGTGCCAAGAGGCACTGGCTCGTTTGGCAGAGGCGGCCTGATGGTGGCTGATTGTCTGTGGCGTGTCCTGCCCTCCGGGCCTTCCAAATGTGCTCAAGGGCATGTGCCCCGAGTGCTGTCGATGTGGCTTCATTTGGGAGGAGCAGGATTAGCACAGGTTGGACACTCAAGCGATGGAGCAACGGAGGACAGCTTGGGTAGGTGACGGACTGACGGTTGCTTGGCGACTGCAGGAACCGGCATGAGTCAGGGCAGGCTGGCAGCGCACCTCTGGATACAAAGCGGATACGGCAGGCCAAGCATATTTCTTTCTAGCAGGCGCAAGTTTAAGCGTTTCCCAGCTTGCTTGCCGCGAGGGTACTCGCTCCGTACACGGTATCTGCGCGTCTGCTGGGAGCTTTGGTTTTGGCAGTGGAGGTGAAGGGGTAACCGATACCGTATTTAGTGGTGTCATTAGAACTGAGGAGCGTTGTAGACTGTAGAGACATCGCCGGCGCGCGGGCTTTCCAGGTCCCAACCAGATCCCGATTTCGCCTGGGCACCGTAGCAAAAAATGCGGGCACATTACCGCTGTACGAGAGACCGCAGGCAGCTCCAGAGTCCAGACGGCGCTGGACATGTGTGGGCCATGTAGTATTTCTTCCACGTAATAGCATGCTATCAACGCAATCGAAATATTCTGGCGTCGCGTGGTTACGGGCAAGGGCGAGGGCGAAGCGGCCACGCGTGCTCACACCTCTACCGAGCCGGGCCACACGAAACTACGGGACGCGCGCCTCGTACTTTGCACGAAGTATACGAGGCCGGCCTCCACGCAGCCTTCTTAAGGCCGGCACCGCGCACAGCTCAACACCACAACACAACAACAAGCTTGTCAGTTACTGCACACATCCCCTGCACCTCACCCTCTTGTCTTCATTAGGGCTGGAGAAGTCGGTCGTGAGCATTTCCCGACACACGCCCACAGCTTACTAATCGAAGTTGCTTCTGTTCTCCAGCAGGTAAGCTTGATCACGAGCTGCCTACAAATAGGCGACTGTAAACTATATGCTCCAGAGGCGGTGGCGAGCTTGACAGCTGAGCGTGCGGGCTGCCGATTGTCAGCTCTAAGGATGCTATACGAGCGGTGACCGGTGCCTTGACTCCCGCGATATCCATGGCCCCGTTGCGCAGGCCAAAACTCGTAACCATGGCGAATGCAAGGGCATCACGGGCGCCTACTGGGGCTTTGGTACTCGCGCTGAGCATCCTGTGCTTTGCGGCACTCAGCATGCGAGGTGAGCTCGCAGCCAAAGCTTCCATATCCCATAGAAGGGACTTCTGCGTAGGGGATTCGTGTTTATTCGGAACAGCCCAAGGGAAAAAGCCTATTGTAAAATGCATGGCTGACACCTGCGCCTGCGGCCATGTCACACTCTTACTCATACAGGTGCTGACGCCCGTCCTGGCCCCGGCGGCAAGGACCTGTTAAATGGCACCCGGCCTGAGTTCAATGGCACTCGCCCCGACTTCAACGGCACCCACCCTGACTTCAACGGCACCCGCCCTGACTGCAATGGCACCTGCAACGGCACCTTCCCTGACTTCAATGGCACCAAGCCTGAGGGCGGTCGCGGCGGCTCCCACCGTGGTCTGCGTGGCGGCGGCGACCGTGGCAGTCGTGATGGTGACTTCAACGGCACCCGGCCTGAGTTCAATGGCACTCGCCCCGACTTCAACGGCACCCACCCTGACTTCAACGGCACCCGCCCCGACTGCAATGGCACCCGCAACGGCACCCTCCCTGACTTAAATGGCACCAAGCCCGATGGCGGTCGCGGCGGCTCCCACCATGGTCTGCGTGGCGGCGGCGACCGTGGCAGTCGTGATGGTGACTTCAATGGCACCCGGCCTGAGTTCAATGGCACTCGCCCCGACTTCAACGGCACCCGCCCCGACTGCAATGGCACCCGCAACGGCACCCTCCCTGACTTAAATGGCACCAAGCCCGATGGCGGTCGCGGCGGCTCCCACCGTGGTCTGCGTGGCGGCGGCGACCGTGGCAGTCGTGATGGTGACTTCAATGGCACCCGGCCTGAGTTCAATGGCACTCGCCCCGACTTCAACGGCACCCACCCTGACTTCAACGGCACCCGCCCCGACTGCAATGGCACCCGCAATGGCACCCTCCCTGACTTAAATGGCACCAAGCCTGAGGGCGGTCGCGGCGGCTCCCACCGTGGTCTGCGTGGCGGCGGCGACCGTGGCGGTCGTGATGGCGACTTCAACGGCACCCATCCTGAGTTTAATGGCACTCGCCCCGACTTCAACAGGGGGGGGGTAGGAACGAACTTTTTTGACCCCATGCCACAAAACCTCCCGGACCCCCCGACCGACCGACCGACCGACCCCCCCTGCCGTACGACCCCCCGAAACCCCCTCAGAACCCCTTAGTTTTTTGTCAGGTTGGTGCCAATCGACTGCTCTCGGTGAGCTCTATCGCTATGTACAATGATCCGCCTTGGGAACACACTTTGGCCGACCGACATGTGGACATGTAGACATGTCCAACCGTCTGCCGACAAGTATCCTGATAGACTGGCCTGCTATGCAACGGCTTATTCCGATGTTACTTGATAGTGCGAAATGTGCTGACAAGTTCACCATGCAAAACCCGGCCGGCACCGGCTTGTCCCTGACCAGTTCCCCAGGCATCTCCCGAGATGCCGACATGCCGCTCCCCAAACTGCCCCAAACTATGCACGTGTGCTGAGCCTGGGGTATACCTACGCACGCATCGTGGAGCTGCACCCATTGCGCCGCGTGTTGCAGGACAGAAGCGCTAGGAACAAAACTTGGCACGAACCTGTGCAAAACTTCGTGGGACCCCAGACCGACCGACCGACCGACAACTTTGAGGGGCCATAACTTTGCATCCAGAAACCCATTTTCAATTTTGAAAGCGGATTCGTGATTTTCTCGTTGAGCTCTAGTAATTTGAGGCATGGGGTCTGTTTCGGAAGATTCTACCCCCCCCCTGACTTCAACGGCACCCACCCTGACTTCAATGGCACCCGCCCCGACTGCAATGGCACCCGCAACGGCACCCTCCTTGACTTCAATGGCACCAAGCCCGAGGGCGGTCGCGGCGGCTCCCACCGTGGTCTGCGTGGCGGCGGCGACCGTGGCGGTCGTGATGGCGACTTCAACGGCACCCATCCTGAGTTTAATGGCACTCGCCCCGACTTCAACGGCACCCACCCTGACTTCAATGGCACCCGCCCCGACTGCAATGGCACCCGCAACGGCACCCTCCTTGACTTCAATGGCACCAAGCCCGAGGGCGGTCGCGGCGGCTCCCACCGTGGTCTGCGTGGCGGCGGCGACCGTGGCGGTCGTGATGGCGACTTCAACGGCACCCATCCTGAGTTTAATGGCACTCGCCCCGACTTCAACGGCACCCACCCTGACTTCAATGGCACCCGCCCCGACTGCAATGGCACCCGCAACGGCACCCTCCTTGACTTCAATGGCACCAAGCCCGAGGGCGGTCGCGGCGGCTCCCACCGTGGTCTGCGTGGCGGTGGAAGCGGCGGCGGCAGCTCCACCGACAGCGGCAGCAGCAGCCCGCGTCCCTCCCGCCCGCCTCGCCCAGCTGACATGGCCATGCCGTTGCGCCCTGAGCACGGCTCGGTGCCGGAGTCATCTCGCCCGCCTCGGCCCCCGGGCGCAAAGACCGCCAGGCCTCCCAAGCCGTCAGCACGGCGGTAGGGCTGAGGCAGACGGTCTCATTCGGCGCGTGCTGATGTAGTGCCTTAAAAGCATTGTCAATAGTAGGGGTCATTGAGGTATTGATAGTACGGTAGTGCTACTGTTCTAGGTCCCTTAGGATCGCGGGGGAAGGGGCAGCTGGCAGATTTCGCATGCAGGAACCAGGGGGGGGGTACGAACTAAACCTCCAGACCCCATGTCCCAAAACCTCCCGACCCCCCCTCCGGACCGACCGACCGACCCCCACCACCGTGCAACCCCTCAAAACCCCCTCAAAACCCTTTGGTTTTTAGCCAGGTCGGTGTCAATCGACTGCTCTCGGCGAGCTCTACAATTGTATACCTCCGGTTCAGCTGGAGGCACAACTTGACTGGCAGCCATGCCACACATGTCCATGTGTCCATGGCCGACCACCGACCCTTCTGTCAGACTACCGGGGCGTGCACTTAAGCTGACAATTGCGCTGTACATATGATGTTTGGGATTGTGTGCCGAAAGAGATTGGTCGACTTTCTCCCGGGATCATGTGAAGAATCCCGGGATTCATGTCACGCTCGATGGCCGGCGGCAGCCTTGTCGCCATGACCCACACGAAGCCCTGGCCGTTACACGTTAGCATCAGATCGCATAGTCTCCATGACACCAGTGAGAGACGCTCGAGTGGGGCTCTACGCTACTACGATGCCGATGTGGACGGACATGCGGCCGCTTTCCAGAGGCCAAACGTTCTGCAAATGCTTTGGTATGCGCATGCTAACGTGTGCTAGTACTTGTGCTAATGGGCGGAGCGTTTAGAGGGGCGTTTAGGGTGCAGAGACGAAATCTGGCAGTCCCACCCACATCCACGTGACGAAACCTTGGGGACCCCCAACCCCGACGACCGACCCTGAACTTTGAGGGCCCATAACTTTGCAATTACTACCCTGATTGAAACTCTGAAAGTGGATTTGGAGTCCTCTCGTCAAGCTCTTTCGTTTTAGAACATGGGGCCTTTCCCAGTCGAAACTACCCCCCCCCTGCAGGAACGGAGTGCTGTAGTAGGTTAGGCAAGCTAGGCAAGAGTTGCAAGACCGTGCATGTACTGACAATGTATGGCTCATGGCTGAACGCGATTCCCTTTTGAAGTAAATACAGTTATTGGACGACTATGTGCAGCCGCACGCTACGCAACCTTGCATGGTGTGATGATGCGTAGGTGCAGCCGTGCGTGTGGATGAGAAGACGAGGCGGGCAGTGCTCCGCAAGTGGGGTAGCGTGGTGGCGTGGACGCGTGCGTAGCAATGGCAGTATTAACACATGACACATACATACACTTGCGATCTGGTCTACGTACGCATTACTTCCGCAACGCGTGTCGATAACTGTGTAACATATGCTAGATGCGCTCGGTTGTGCCTCACGGAGAGGAGGGCTTAGCCGCTTAGGGCCTTGGGACCGAGTACTAGCTTGCAGATGCAGCTTGGGCATGTCGGGGAATACGGCACCGGCCTGCATGCGGCTGGATTCACAGGTCCAGCCCAAAGATGTGCGTGTTGGGACTTGAGAGTGCCGAGTTGCAACACACAGGGCTCCGACCTCCATGAACGGCGTACCCCGCCTTCGTTGGCAGGGGTCGTATCTTGTTTGCGGGGGAATGTCTTGACCCAGACATTCCTGGCCTCTGGAGCGGAAATTTTTGTCAAGGGGGTAGACAAACAGGCCCCCAAATCCACGATTTTTTTGTCTAGACAAAGTGCCTTTGTGGAAGCCATGTAAAATGTCTAGACATCTTGACATGTTGCAATTTCGCTTTTTCGCAACTGTAAACGGCGGCTTTTGTATCTGTTTCACGCAGTGCAACACTAATGAACAAGTCCAAATGCGATCATATGCACAGGCATGTCGCAGCGCGTTTCCCCAAGCAACTCTGAGCCTTCGCTTGCCTGCGCGGCGTACATGCTATACCTGCTAACTGCTTGCTGTCACCGAAGTGCCGGGGCCAAAGCCATGACCAGTCACAGTTCTACCGCACATACACACAGGCAGAGCGCCATCGCGGCCTAACCGCTTCCAGTTTAGTCATCTTCACACGTCGGCACACACCCTCGTGCATCGAATCCCCAATACACTATCGTCCCTTCTTTCAACGTTTCAATCATACACAATCGTATCGGGTATGTATTTGCTAGATGGACCGCTTTCAAAGAATTCAAACGTTCGTATGCCAAATTATTAGCACGAGACATCCACATTCTGAACGGCCTCCTCCTCAGCCTCCTTCAGAAGTGCCTTGACATCAATCTCACACACACGATGCTTCACACGGGACGGGCGGGCGTTGTGGCTGCTGCGCTGGGGCACGCGGCCAAGCTTTGCAGCGAACTTCTGAACTGCAGGCCCCAGCAGCGTTGCATCAAACTCAGCATACGGGGCAAGGGAGACACCAGCCACAGGCCGCTGCTGGTACGCAATTGGTGGGCCCACAAGGCGCACACGCATCAGTACGTCAAGGGTGCCAAGCTTCATGCTTGCCCGGCCAGGCGTCTTGATGTCATTCATCGCGCTGAAGCCACGCTCAACTTCTGCCGTAGATGGCTGCAGCACAAGCATAATCTGCACCAGGACAGTGAGCTCACGGCCCATGCCAGACAGCCACGACAAGAGCCTCTCATAGAACGGCCTCGCCTTCATAACATCACCACTCTTCTTCTGCTCCTTTGCCACTGCAATCAGGCGCGCCCGAGCCATCACCCACTGGTCAACTGCCAACAGGCAATCATCACCCAAGACGGGCTTAAAGTGCTGTGCCAAAGCGGCCACCTCTTCCTCGCCATACTTCGGCACACCGGAATCAGCAGCCAATGCACGGGGGCCCAGCACCCCAAACTTTGCAGCCACTGAGACATCAGCGGGGAATCGCATTTTGATGTTCTCAACCAGCTTCTTGACCATGCTGCTGAGAGCAAGCTTGCTGCGGAATAGAGTCTGAGGGAAAGCCGCCCAGCTCGGTGCCGTAGGTGCCGTGTCATCATCGTCGCTGCCAGACTCCGCTGTCGTGTCAGTGTTGGTGTCAGAGCCGTCATTGTCGCTGTCAGACTCCGCTGTCGTGGTGGCGGTGGTGGTGGTGGCAGGCGCGATCGTCGTGGGAGGGGTTGTCAGCACCATCTGGTGGCCGTGGAACACGCCATCCTTCGCTGCAAGGTCCTTGATCAGGGCCTGGATACCACTGCCGCATGCCTTGGACGCATCGCATTTTCGGCACGTATGCGCCTTGCAGTCATGCTTGCAGTCAGCGCAGTTCGCAGCCTGGAGTTTGACCATCTTCACATAGTGGGTCAGGGGCTGCGAGCAAGCAGGAAGGGTGCACGTTGTAACGTGTCAGCCGATAAAGATGCAGCCGAACGCCATGCCTGTTGTACATGCCGTATGCATACACTACAGCACACTACGCCCACTAGTACCGCTTACCAAATGTGCCACAAACGTTGCTACACCACCACACACCAACACACCACAAACGTTGCTACACCACCACACACCAACACACCAAACGAACACACACCAGCACGCACGCGCGCCGCGCCCACATGTGCGCCATGCACAATTGCCCACGCGCCGCGCTCACAAACGCACCATGGCATCCTTGCCGCAGGCGTAGGCCGAACGGATTAGGCTGCACAGCGTTGGGTTGAGCTTGACCTTCTGCTTCTCGACAATGTTGGACATCTTCGTGTGGTTCTTAGCCGCGCCTATAACGTCCAGATGGTTCTTGGAGAGAAGGTGCTTGTTGAACAAAGTCATGTTCATGACCTGCAGCAGAACACAAGGGATTTGCAAGCTTACGCAAGCATGCGGGGAGGCGGCTGGGTAGCAGGTCCTGTCTTAGCTGTCAGGCTGCAGCTGTAAATGGGTACCCCAGACGGTGCGCCGCAGTGCATGCGCTTGCTTGCGTGCAGTATGCGCACACCCCTAGTCTCTCCTAATCCGGCTCACACGCTGCATTGCCAGGCTACATGGTTGCAAGCACACTCACTTTGTTGCCGCCCTTGGTCCAAACAGAGGCCTTCGCACCGGGGTGCTTCATGCAGGCAAGGCACAAGAACGTGCACTCAGGAGTCCTGACGAAATTGTGCCCGATCCCATTCCAACGGCTGGTGTTCTTGATGTTGACGAACTTCGCAATACGCACTGATTCATTATTCCAATCTGCAAGCAGGTGGAGTGTCTCGGTTAGTAGCAGGTGACCAGTATGCCCTATGCGTAAAAAAGAAGCCCGCACGCTCGTGCATCGAAGCTTACCGATGGCGCCATGGCCGCAGGCATTGCGGCCACGCTTCGTGCCCATGTCTGCAACCTTGTCGTTTCCATCGTCTTCGCTAGCCTCAACTGCATATCAATGCGACATGGTGTTCAGAAGCCAGTAAGGGCATGCACGAATACGTAGCACGTAGGAAGGCACGAAGAGCAGGCAAGAAGCAGGAAGGAGACAGGAACTGGCAGTAGGCCATGAGGCTAACTCACCGTCATCCATGTCGCTTTCGTTGTCAACATCAACAATTGGCGGGGTAGCAGGAATCGACGACCCAGGGCCACCGGCGGCGGCCGCGAGCGACTCCTTTACGGTGGCGGGCTTGGCAGGGGGTGTGGCGCTGGTCTCGGCAGCGGGCGCGGCGCTCTTGGCAGCAGGCGCGGGAGCGGGCGCGGCGCTCTTGGCAGCGGGCGCGGCGCTCTTGGCAGCGGGCGCGGCCGCGGGCACGGCGCTCTTGGCAGCGGGCGCGGCGGTCTTTGCGGCCTTGGCGGTGGGCGCCACAGTGCGAGTGCCAGCGCCTGAGAGGTGAGAGGGAGAAGGCAAGGGAGGCACAGGTTGAGACCAGGCCACCCAGAACGGACAGGGCCTTCCAGTTGATGATCACATTATTTCTGCACCCAGCCACCAGCTTACCGCGCGCGGCCGACATCAGCATGGCACTGATGGTGCGCGCCTTTGCCACGGCCTTGGGAACCGGCGCCGTCTTCACGGGGCCCGCCTCATCGTCACTGTTCGTCAGGTCCATGACGATCTGTGACTCAGCGGGCTGAGCAGCCTGCTCCGTGCGCTTTTGAGCCCCGTCCTTCAGGGGGGATCCCGCAGTTGCGAAAGCCACAGTGCCGGTCACTGCAGTTTCAATCCTAGCCTTCTTAGTGACCTTGGTAGAAGGTGAAGGCGACAGCGACGCCGCTAAGACAGCGGCGTAGGTGCGCGCCGTAGGCGCCATGGCGGTCTTGCCCGGAGTGTTAGAGGTGGACATGCTGTGTAGAGTTGCGTAAGAAAAGATAAATACTGTATACAACTGTGATAGTAACGAGAACATGCAAATATAATGGAAGTTTGGATTCTTGATTGCGAAGCCCGATCATGCAGCATGATACGCAAATTATCGGGCAGTAAATGTGCTCATTCCTTTCACGTACTTCACAATGTGCTTTAAGCAGCTCCATACTTGAGATTTCTCATACTGGACATGGACATGCCCAGGACATGCAAGCGTGCGCGTAGTACACCTCGCAATGAACACGATGTGACTGATCCATTCGGCTACATGGGGGCAGTGCAGCAAGGCGGACACGGGGCGGAGTTGGCAAGGCAACCGACCGCATCGACACGGACGGAGCCAACTGCGCTTGTCAGCAACCCGGATGAGAGCAGGATTGGTGCAACGGCGTCACCCATTATGGCCCATTGTGCTGTTGAAGATGTCGGCCAGGTAATGTCTGGCAACTGTACGATACGCCAGGATGCCTTAAATGTAGTCTTGCGTGTAGTCTTGCGTGTAGTCCCCTCCCTTCACTCCGTCTGCGTCTGCGTGTATATCGTTTGCTGCGCGCATTCATGGACGCTTGCGTGTGCAACACATGCTATGCGTCACGTGTGTTCAAATGTCAAGGTGTGGTGCGTGTCATGCCTCCAACTTCCTGCCCCGCCATTGCGCCTTGACTTGCCATACACCTCGCGTACCGTGCGCAGGAAGAATGGCGGCCATACGACAACAAGTATGAATGCAGCAGGACTGGTATTGTGCGGAGGAGACAAGACGGAGGGGCAATTGCAGTGCGCATGCTCAGGGGAAAGCCATGGGTTTACATAAATAGAAAGTCCGTTCAGTTGAGCACTGTTATGGAGGCCTGTTGGAATGACGCATAGGCCGCTCAGAGTTTCAGGACCTGCTTGTTGTAGGAACTTCAAGGAGTGAAAGGGGCTGCAATAGCCTTTGCTGCTGGCTGCAACACGCATGGTGTGAGCGTTATGCAGCCTCTGCTGCTGGGAGGGGCACTGGGTGCGCAGGCGGTGTCAGGAGCCGTAAGCAGGGACCGGGCCGCGACGCGCCCATCCGCACGGGGCCTGTAGGTTGATGCGGTATGCCTGGCGTGTAGAACGCGCGCGCAAACACATGGTACCATGTGATTACAGCGCTGGAAGCTTGGGGAGTCGCTGGTGGGGGCCGTATGCAGCCTCTGCTGCTGGCAGCCGTAAGCAGGGACCGGGCCGCGGCGCGCCCATCCGCACGGGGCCTGTCGGTTGATGCGGTATGCCTGGCGTGTAGAACGCGTGCCCCAACACATTGTACCATGTGATTACAGCGCTGAAAGCTTGGGGAGTCACTGGTGGGGGCGGAATGCAGCCTCTGCCGCCGGCAGGGGCACTGGGTGCTCAGGCAATGTCAGGAACCGTAAGCAGGGACAGGGCAGTGGCGCGCCCATCCGCACGGGGCCTGTCGGTTGATGCGGTATGCCTGGCGTGTAGAACGCGTGCCCCAACACATTGTACCATGTGATTACAGCACTGGAAGCTTCGGAGTCGCTGGTGGGGGCGGTATGCAGCCTCTGCCGCCGGCAGGGGCACTGGGTGCTCAGGCGATGTCAGGAACCGTAAACAGGGACAGGGCAGTGGCGCGCCCATCCGCACGGGGCCTGTAGGTTGATGCGGTATGCCTGGCGTGTAGAACGCGCGCGCAAACACATGGTACCATGTGATTACAGCGCTGGAAGCTTGGGGAGTCGCTGGTGGGGGCCGTATGCAGCCTCTGCTGCTGGCAGCCGTAAGCAGGGACCGGGCCGCGGCGCGCTCATCCGCACGGGGCTTGTCGGTTGATGCGGTATGCCTGGCGTGTAGAACGCGTGCCCCAACACATTGTACCATGTGATTACAGCGCTGAAAGCTTGGGGAGTCACTGGTGGGGGCGGTATGCAGCCTCTGCCGCCGGCAGGGGCACTGGGTGCTCAGCCGATGTCAGGAACCGTAAGCAGGGACAGGGCAGTGGCGCGCCCATCCGCACGGGGCCTGTAGGTTGATGCGGTATGCCTGGCGTGTAGAACGCGTGCCCCAACACATTGTACCATGTGATTACAGCACTGGAAGCTTCGGAGTCGCTGGTGGGGGCGGTATGCAGCCTCTGCCGCCGGCAGGGGCACTGGGTGCTCAGGCGATGTCAGGAACCGTAAACAGGGACAGGGCAGTGGCGCGCCCATCCGCACGGGGCCTGTAGGTTGATGCGGTATGCCTGGCGTGTAGAACGCGCGCGCAAACGCATGGTACCATGTGATTACAGCGCTGGAAGCTTGGGGAGTCGCTGGTGTGGGCCGTATGCAGCCACTGCTGCTGGCAGCCGTAAGCAGGGACAGGGCAGCGGCGCGCCCATCCGCACGGGGCCTGTCGGTTGATGCGGTATGCCTGGCGTGTAGAACGCGTGCCCCAACACATTGTACCATGTGATTACAGCACTGGAAGCTTCGGAGTCGCTGGTGGGGGCGGAATGCAGCCTCTGCCGCCGGCAGGGGCACTGGGTGCTCAGGCAATGTCAGGAACCATAAACAGGGACAGGGCCGCGGCGCGCCCATCCGCACGGGGCCTGTAGGTTGATGCGGTATGCCTGGCGTGTAGAACGCGTGCCCCAACACATTGTACCATGTGATTACAGCACTGGAAGCTTCGGAGTCGCTGGTGGGGGCGGAATGTAGCCTCTGTTGCTGGCAGCCGTAAGCCGGGACAGGGCAGCGGCGCGCCCATCCGCACGGGGCCCGTCGGTTGATGCGGTATGCCTGGCGTGTAGAACGCGTGCCCCAACACATTATACCATGTGATTACAGCACTGGAAGCTTCGGAGTCGCTGGGGAAACGGCATACCAAGCCGCTGCCCACCAGGCCGCACATGCAACCGTCCAAAATCACACGCCCAGCAATGCCAGCCCATGCCTCTTGCATCGCCCGCGCCCTCCAGAATGCTTGACGCCCTGCATGCGTCCCTAGCAGTACAAGGTTTGCCATGACACACGCATGTTGTCAGGCGGAGAAACCGCAGACAGGGCATTCCAAGCCGCTGCCCACCACGCCGCCCATGCAACCGTCCAAAATCACACGCCCGGCAATGCCAGCCCATGCCTCTTGCATCGCCCGCGCCCTCCAGAATGCTTGACGCCCTGCATGCGTCCCTAGCAGTACAAGGTTTGCCATGACACACGCATGTTGTCAGGCGGAGAAACCGCAGACAGGGCATTCCAAGCCGCTGCCCACCACGCCGCCCATGCAACCGTCCAAAATCACACGCCCGGCAATGCCAGCCCATGCCTCTTGCATCGCCCGCGCCCTCCAGAATGCTTGACGCCCTGCATGCGTCCCTAGCAGTACAAGGTTTGCCATGACACACGCATGTTGTCAGGCGGAGAAACCGCAGACAGGGCATTCCAAGCCGCTGCCCACCAGGCCGCACATGCAACCGTCCAAAATCACACGCCCGGCAATGCCAGCCCATGCCTCTAGAATCGCCCGCGCCCTCCAGAATGCTTGACGCCCTGCATGCGTCCCTAGCAGTACAAGGTTTGCCATGACACACGCATGTTGTCAGGCGGAGAAACCGCAGACAGGGCATTCCAAGCCGCTGCCCACCAGGCCGCCCATGCAACCGTCCAAAATCACACGCCCAGCAATGCCAGCCCATGCCTCTTGCATCGCCCGCGCCCTCCAGAATGCTTGACGCCCTGCATGCGTCCCTAGCAGTACAAGGTTTGCCATGACACACGCATGTTGTTAGGCGGAGAAACCGCAGACAGGGCATTCCAAGCCGCTGCCCACCACGCCGCCCATGCAACCGTCCAAAATCACACGCCCGGCAATGCCAGCCCATGCCTCTTGCATCGCCCGCGCCCTCCAGAATGCTTGACGCCCTGCATGCGTCCCTAGCAGTACAAGGTTTGCCATGACACACGCATGTTGTCAGGCGGAGAAACCGCAGACAGGGCATTCCAAGCCGCTGCCCACCAGGCCGCACATGCAACCGTCCAAAATCACACGCCCGGCAATGCCAGCCCATGCCTCTTGCATCGCCCGCGCCCTCCAGAATGCTTGACGCCCTGCATGCGTCCCTAGCAGTACAAGGTTTGCCATGACACACGCATGTTGTTAGGCGGAGAAACCGCAGACAGGGCATTCCAAGCCGCTGCCCACCAGGCCGCACATGCAACCGTCCAAAATCACACGCCCGGCAATGCCAGCCCATGCCTCTTGCATCGCCCGGATGGACAGTTCGGTCTGCATGAGGAGGGCGCGCAGGACAAGTCAACAACAACATCATCTCCCGCACCATCATATCCCGCACTATGGTAGCATGCGGTCCCCACCTCCGCATGCCAACTTGCCCCCTAGTCGGGAGCGGTGTCTAGTTGAGATGGGAATCCGGCGCCAGCTGAACCCACCCCCAAATCCCCATGCATGCCCAGCGTAGAGGACCGTTCTAGCACCCGTGCAAAAGTCACGTTGAGGAAGAGTCGTCGGGGGCCAACGGGCTCCGGGACCACAAGAAGACCAGAACGTCACCACACGCCGGCCGGACGGGCCGGTACAGCCGACCCAGTAAGCGGTCGGTACTCTGCTCCGAAGACCCCGTCGCTGAACGGGGATCAGCTTCCAGATGCACTAAAACACTATTGACACTGTAGCCCCGCAGCTACTCACGAAAACATTATCGTTTGCTCCTAATTTTGTGCCCCACTTCTCCATTTGTTGTGTGCCGACGGCAGAATGTAATGTGTTTCATGTTGAATTCTTAATATCACTGTGTCCTAGTCAATGTCCCGTGATGGCTCCCCATTCCTCGGTCAATTCCCTGGTCCTTTTCACCGGTCCTTTCCCCGGTCCTTTCCCCGGTCCTTTCCCAGGTCCCGTTCTTGTTGATTCCCCTACGCATGGAGGAGTAGCATGGTTGAGCTTGACAGCAGCCCCGCCCTGAGTGCGAGTGGTTCAGTGCACTCCAATACGAAGCTGCTGTCAAGGCTGCTGTATACCCCCTCTCCCGCGCGCCTCGTCCCTGCCTGTTTTCTTCAACCCCTCCGCAGCTCCACGGTTCCGCCCGTGCACGGGGTCCATCCCTGACTTCTGTTCATTCCTGACCTCTATCGTCTCAGCTTTTCTTCACTGTGCGCGGGTTAGCTGGACCATGGACTGTGGAAGGAGTTGCAGCGGGCTTTGCACCCCTGACAACTCTGCGTGACTGAAAATGCGGCATCCCCGGCAAATCCTCGTCACCGGCTCTGCGCATCTGCAAAAAGGAAGATTTGATCGGGGTATCCTTCATCCTCGTCAGATCGCCGAAAATCTCCTAAATGACCATGACATTCCCTCACTTTCCACAAAATATATATGTCACTATGGTAGAGTTTGCCTCTCCTCAGACACCGCTTGTTTTGTTCAAAAGCGTGCGTGAACCCCCCCCTCCGTTTGTCTGGAAAATGGCCAAAATGGCCGTTTAATGTCTGGAGACATTAAGATAGGAGCCCTGTTCGTTGGGATCAGGCTTGGCCATCTAGCGTTCCAAGCTAGCAAAGCTTCGCATGTTGGTCAGTCAATGCGCACCCACGCACCACGCACCCGGCATACATGCAGGCTTCACTCCGAACGTGTTGGTCAGTAACAGTCCCATCCCCACACTTGCCGAGTTGCTTGCCGGGATTGATGATGCGAGGGTCAGTGCGTTACGCGGGATCGCTTGGAAGATCGAATACGGTAGGTGGCGCAGACTTGCTTGAGCCTCCAGGGGTATCCAGGGGTATCCCTGTTCCCCCACACCAACGGGCGTTGCTTGGGCCGCTGCCCCGCAGCGCTCTGGCTATGCCAGCTGCGCACTTGGTTGTCTGCTACCCCAAGTACCGTACGTCTTTGTCAGGATCTCAGTCATCATTTGTTCAAGTCAACTCCCACACATGAACTCTGCACGGGACATTCGGCTGCGCTCTCAAGGCCCCCGGCTTTTCGCAAATGCAACGCACGCACACACGAGTCAGTACGCCAAAACCGTCCACACACACGCTACGCCGCCCTCCCTTTCTCGGGCTTCCCAATGAAGTATCCCCCGCGCCACTACCGAAGCCCCGCGCCCCCACGTCCCCCGCACCACACCCAACCCCAGCACTCCGGGCCCCCTAGCTCCGCCCCCAGAAGCCACCAAGCAACGAGTCCTTTTCCGTCGCGCCCGGCGCCGCCGCCGCCACGCCGCCGCCACCGCCGCGACCCGCCGCTCCCGCTCCACCTGAGCCCGCCGCTCCCCCCGCCACGTGGAGGTCGGCAAAGATTCCGTCCAGCCCCGACTTGCCGCCGCCACCACCACCTGGCGCCATGTGGGTGTCGTACTCGGGCGTGGGGCTCTTGTCGTACTGTCCGTGTCGGCGGGGCCAATGGAAGGGGAGTGGGCCGGGGTGGACAGGGGTGAGCACTGACTAAGGGGGATTGTAAATACCGTACCAGCCCAAACTAAACCAAACCAAGAGGGGGGGAGCGAAGCGGCTGAACTGCGCCCGTGTGCTGCATATATACGGTACACAGGCACTCACGACCTGTTGGGCGACCTATGCGCACTGGCATGCGCGACTAGAGACGACGCACCCGTGCCGCCAGCAGTGACGTCGTCGCGCCGCCGTCCAGCAAGCTCGGCCCGCCGCCCCCCGCCGCGCCGCCGTCGCCGCCCGCCGGCACACCCGTGCCGCGTCCCAGCCAGCGCGCCGCCGCCGCCGCTGCGGTGGCGGACTGGTAGCGGGTGGCGGCGGGCGGCTGTGCCGCACCGCCGGCGGCGCCCGCCGAAGGCAAAGTCGCCGAGCGCTGCGGCGGCGGCACCGGCGCGGGTGCGGGCGCGGACTTCCTGAAGAGCCCGAAGAAGCCCTTCTTCTGTTGCGTGGTGCGGCCTGGCAGGAAACCATGGGTGGCGGTTGCGAAGTTAGAGCAGTAGGGATGGGCGTCTGAAAGGGTCGCACGTGTCACGTCGTCTAGGAAAGCGCAGAAAGCTACGCGACCGACGCGCGTGCTGTTCCGTCCCCGTTGCAGTGTTGCTCCAATCCCCACATCCCCGCCCCTCCTGCCGTCTCAGCCCCGCGCCCCTCCACCCCGTTCTGCCCGGGTGCCGTACTCACTGCGCGGCCCGCCCACAATGTCCGGGAAGTCCAGGTCGAAGAAGGCCGTGGTCAGAACCTGGACCGCAGCAGCAGCAGCAGCAGCAGCAGCAGCAGCAGCAGCAGCAGCAGCAGCAGCAGCAGCAGCAGCAGCAGCAGCAGCAGCAGCGACACAGGCACAGGCACAGACAGCGCAAGAGGACACCAGGAGGCCGAGAGGTCAGCAGGTCCGTGCATAGGAAGAGGAGGTGCGCGGGTCTTCCTTTGCTTGGAAGGGGCGACCCGGCTACACGGACAAGACTGGGCGGCACTAGGCCTCATCTTCAACGCTTGCACCCGACCGCCGCGTCCTCCACCGGCCACGCATCTCCGCGTGCCCTCTTGCTGGCCCGCCGGCCCTTCTCCCACCGGCCTGCCCGCCGGGCCTTTTCCCACCCGCCCACGCTATCTCTCTCACCTGGCCGACCGCGAAGCCCTTGCCCACCGCCTCCCGCTCCCGCGCGATGAGCTGCCGGCCCTTCTCCGTGTAGGCGTCCTCCACGTCGTCGTCGTTGGAGAACTTGTACTTGGACGACACGCAGCTGCACGGATATGATGTGTGTGTGTGTGTGTGTGTGTGTGTGTGAAACCGAAGGCCGCCCGCAGAGAGAGAGAGAGTGTGTGTGTGCGAGGGTAGACATTATCAGTGTGTGTGTATGTGTGTGAGAGAGACGGGTAGCCGTTCATGTGAAAGAACGGAGTGATTAAAGGACAAGTATGAAGGGGGGGCGGGGAGGGCAGGGGATTGCAAGTAACGCGCAGCAGCGAGACCAGGGGCGGGGGTGCCATGGCGGGCGTGGTCAAGGCTGTGGAGGGCACCTCGCCGCTGGCAGCCCGCCCGCTACCCCGTTTCCCCTCTCTCCCTCCAGGCCACCTGCCGCCACACCTGACACCACACCTGACACCCCGCGCCTGCCACCAGCCCACTCACATGCCCATGATGCGGTCCCACAGGTTTAGCAGCGTGATGCCGCACTCCACCACCAGGATGAGGGGCAGGTAGGTGTTGAGGTGCTGGCGCAGGAAGGCCGGCACGTCCATGCTGCCCATCTTGTCCTCAAACACAGTGGTGCCGGCTGGAAGGGGGGGACGGGAGGCGGGGGTTACATTCATGATTAGTTAAGGAAGTGGTAGACGGTAGACCATCTTGAGGGGCGGGTGGGGTTGTAACAACCAAACCAAGAGGGGGTGTTGTTACACTCATGATTGGGGGTGGGGTCCCATGCACAACAAGGTACAAACAAGGCCACCTTGGAACGGCGTAGAATAGAGGATTGCATAGAGACGGGCGGGGTTTGGGGGCTGCAGGAACGAGAGGGCAAGTGGAGCACGATAGGAGGCTGATACGGAGGGAGGGGAAGATGGAGGGGCGGACTTGAAGCAGTGGCAGTGTGCGCTGCACTTTGTGTCCGCCCCTGGCACGAAACCCGCGACCTCTTGCCCACGCCAGTCCCCACCCCGTCCCGCCACGCCGTCCCGCCGCGTGTCGGCCACTCACTCTTGCCGTGTGAGCCGGTCATGCGGATCATGTGGTAGAAGTTCCAGCAGGTGGGCGCGGCGAAGCGGCACATGAGCGTGCCGTTCTGGGAGGGGGGGCACAGGTAGCGGCAGAGGCGCAGGGCGCAGAGAGTCAGCGGCAGGGGCGCAGGGCGCAACGGCAAGGCGCCGCGAGCACAGCTAGGTTTGCTTGGCAATGGCGGCGCCCTGGGACACATGCACTGGAGAGCAAAAGCGGCATGACAATGCAAGGTGCATGGAAAAAGACAGCAGCTAGCGGGCACCCGCGCACACGGCAAGCTTATGCCCGCGTGGCGGCCCCGTGCTGCCGCCCCTTGGCCCCCGCGGTTTATTCTGAGCTGGTATTTACAACCCCACCGCAGCCTCCGGCTCCGCCCGCGCCCCGCCCGTCGATCCCATCGCCCCGCTTGCGGCCAGCACCCCGATACCAGTCCCTCGTCCGCGCCGCACCTGCATGAGCGCGCTGCCGATTGTGGCGCGCGGGATGAGTTTGTTGTAGTCGAAGGCAGTGATGGAGAACAGCGCGGCGTAGGTGCAGGCGCAGATGTAGGCCTATGGTGTGTGTGGTGTGGGTGTGTGAGGGAGGGAGGGTGGGGCCGTGCGTGTGTGGGTGTGCGGGCGGGCGTGTGCGGGTAGGTGGGTGGGGAATGGGGACGTGTGTGTAACGTGCAGAGCGGCAGTAGCAGCGGGGAGCGTGTTGGAGCGAGTTCGGCGCACAGCCGTATACACCTGGGAGTGAGTCGGACACGCAAAGACAGGAGGTGCAAGGGGGTAAAGCGGCGCAGTGACGTGCGTAACAAGCTTCTGAGGTTGAGAGATTCTGCCTTGCGTGTGCATGAAGCTCACAACAATGCTAACAGGAGAGACGAGGAGCCCTTGCGGCTCGGTTAGTCTCGTTACAGGTTCAGGAATGCACACTTCCAACCCTGTAACACATCATCATCACGTGCGAGACCTTGCGAAACCCCGGGACCCCGGCCGCCGCCCCCAAGCGCCCACCCTGCTACCATTCCCACTCCACAACCTGCCCAAGTCCACCACAACCAACCCCCCCCCCCCCAGCCGCCAGCCCCAACGCCCGCGTGCGCCTCCGCCTCCCGGTTTCCGAAAATGACTCTCACCCACGCCCCCTGCCCTAACCTCCCCCCAGCCCCAACCCGCCTCACCAGCGGCAGCAGCGTGAGCAGCTGCACCCCGAACTCGGCATTGTCGGTTCCCTTGATCAGCAGCGACAGCGGCGAGATGTCCACTGGCGACACGATGGTGGCCTCCGCCCACACGATGAGCACAGACAGCATGGCGAACACCACCGCCAGCACCTGCGTGGCATGTGTGTGTGTGTGTGTGTGTGTGTGTGTGTCCAAAAACGAAATGAAACCGAGGAAAGCCCCGCTTAAGGGGTGTATGTGTGTGTGTCCTCACACAGGTGCAGCGGCGGCGTGCAGGAGGCGTGGCTGCTCGTTGCAGCAGCTCAAGATGTTTGTTAATGTGATGGGGAATGGAGGAAAGGAGGAAAGGAGGAAAAAGGCTGCTTGATTGTGCCGCTGTATTAACCCAGCTCTCCCCCCAGCCTCCTCACACCACACTTTGACCTGACCTTCATTTTGATGGACTTGGATCTGGTATCCCCACAGCCTCCTTATGAGCCCCTCCTCCCCGCTCTCACCCGGTGCCAGTGCGCCCTCAGCGCGCACTTGTAGTACCACACCGCCTTCTTGATGGGCGAGCGGGTGGGCACCCGCGGCGTGTAGTCGTTCAGCTGCCTGCGGAGTGCGGGCGACGACACGCCACGCCACGACACGTCAGGGGGCCAGGGGGTTGCAAGGTTTAACACCAGGAACAGGATACCAGCGTTGGAGGCAGGGGGCGGGGTGCACAGGTGAGAGGGAGGCAGCGGCCACAGGTGGTGTGCAGGCGGGAGAGGGAGTGTGTGTATGTCAGGGGTCGTGTCGCGTGCGTGAGGGATTATTGCCGTAAGCGTGGTGACGCAGCAACAACCACCCATGCTGTGCCGCCTCCACCACGCGCGCCCACCACTCAAGCGCGCCAACCGCAACCATCCTGCGCACGCTCCCCTACTTCAGTCCCAGGTCCTCACAGCCCGCACCAAACTCCGCACCATCGCGATCACTCCCCACCAGACCACCACCGCCGCCCCACCTGCACTTGACAATGTCCTCCAGCTCGAACGCCTCCGCCATCACCTCCTCGTACTGCGCGCGGTCGCCTGGGCGGCAGCGAGGCAGCGGCCGGGGGGAAGGGGAAGACGTGGGGAGGATGATGTGGGGAGGGAGATGCACGGAGGGAGAAAATGTGTGAGGGGAACCACGTGTGGGCGGCCGTCTCCTGATGGTGATGGGACTGCATCGTTGGGGCTCGGGCATATACTACCTCCCACCGACCATGCCACCACCTCCCGCCTAGCTCCCGTCTACTGCCCCTCCCCTCCCCTCCCCTCCCCTCCCCTCCCCTCCCCTCCCCTCCCCTCCCCTCCCCTCCCCTCCCCTCCCCTCCCCGCTCCCCCCAAACCCCCACCGTTGTAGGTGCTGATGGCGAAGAACATGCGGCGCCTTAGTGCGGCCAGGCCCGACACGTCGTAGTTGTACTCCAGGTCCTCCGCCGCGATGGACTCGATGTCAATGCCGGGGCGGCCGGCGGCGGCGGCGCGCGCCGCCAGGTCCGAGGGCTTGATGGGCGACTCCTGCGCGCGTGTGTGTGTGTGTGTGTGTGTGTGTGTGTGTGTGTGTGTTAAAGAGCACACGGAAAACATTACGCGTGTGTGTGTGTGTGTGTGGAGGTGGGTGGGTTACATACGTGGTTAGTAGACGAGTAAAGTTGTAGCCAGGTTTAGCCAGTGGAGGTGTGTGCAGGGATGGGGTGGGTGGGAGAGGAGAGCGGGTGTGGTGGAGGAGGGAGGGTGTGGGCGGAGGGGAGGCGGAAGGGGGCTGCTGGAACTGTAATGTAGGCGTGGCAGTGCAGAGCGGTGGGGCGGCCTGCTTTGGCTTTGGCTGATCTGCACTCGATCCCGCACATCCATGCCTAACCCCGCGCCCCCGCCCTCTCTGTCTCTATTCATTGGGGTTGGATTCTAACTGCACCACACATACATCCCCTCTCGGTCTACATCTCGTCTACCATACACACGCAAACACACTCCGTCTTGCCACACATACACTTCACGCATACACACACACTCCCCCGGCCACCCTAATTCCCCTGCTTGTGCCCTGTTGATAATGTTTCCCCTGCTTTCATCCTGCAACCTTGCAACCGGTTTAGTTTGGGCTGGAATCTGCAACCCCCTCTCCCGCCCTCCCCTCCCCGCACCTTCTCCAGGTGCTCCACGATGATGTCCATGTACTTGCGCAGCGGGTCGTGGCGGCGGATCTGGCGCTCGTTGGCTGCGATGATGGTCACCACCGTCTCCAGCTCCGAGGTCGCCTTCATCACCTTCTCCGCGTACTTGCCAGCGCTGCGAGGGAGGGGGAGCGGAGGTTGCGCGGGGCCGGCGGAGGTCGCGAGGATGGAAACCCCCTAAAAAGTGTGCTGGGCTGCACTGCAAGCCGGGTTGGCGGAGAGGGCTGGCGGAGCGCCGTGCCCGCAGCCAGGCCGGGCGGGCCACAGCGGATGTAGTCCTCCCTCGCCACGCAGCTCGCAGCTTCGTCCTCGCGGGCCGGCCTCACCGGCTTTCAGGGAGTTCTCACCGGCTCACGGTCTCCCACTGCCCGTGCTTGCCCTCATACCGGCACCGACACGCTCTTCCGCCCACCGTCACTACACCGTCGCCGCACCGTATGCTGTTCACACGCGCACATGTACACACATACATACACATGGCTTTGCGCTATGTTTTCTTTGTGCTTTCACATACATACACACACCTCTCCGGTCCTGCAGGGGCCACCACTCACCGGTGTGCGCACCACTTGAGCTGCCGCTCCGGGTCGGCCTTCCACATGTTGCGAGGGATTTCCACCTGGTGGCGCAGGAGGAAGGGAGGAGGAGCAGTTACATTCATGGTTAAATCAGAAGCGAAGGCGTAGCCAGGAACAGTAGTACAGCAGGCGCGATGGGGTGGGGAGGAGGAGGGGCGCAGCAGCGGCAGCGCCGTGCCAGTTACAGATATGCCCTTCGCCCGGCACCGCATCAAGACGCCAAGTCTGAACCCCGCGGTGCCTGACACAGGCCGCCCCCACCGACCTGTCAGTTCAGGTCACTCCCCGGGTCCTGTTGCCATGAACGTAAGCGGTACCCTGCTGTGCTGCTGCTGCATGTCACACAACACAGCACCCACCGACCCAAGCCACTGCCTCCGGCCATGCGACTCACCAGTCCGTACCCCAACAGGATGATGCTGGCAATGAGACCTGCAGCAGGAACATAATACACACAGCCCCCACATTGCATGCACTGTCTCGGACTCTTGGCACTTTGTTTTTCCTTGTGCTCTTTAACACACAGCCCCCACATTCGGGTGTCAGCTGGCGTTGTCCCTTCCACCCCACACAGGCTGCCTGCGGCGCGGAATTGCCATTCGCCATGCAGTCCCGCCGCAGCCCCGAGCCCACCGCGGCCCGCGGCTTTCCACCCCCGGCTGGCACCCATATGCGCTCCTCCGGCGCTCGCTCTCCCTCTCTTCCTTCACCCCGGCACAGCGACTCCGCACTCGATTGCAACACATGCCCCTGTGCCGCCACCCCCGCCCCCACCCCCGCTCCGTCTTCCATAGGCGGCTACCCACCCATCCACCCGCCCGCCCGCCCCTCTTCAGCGCGCGAGGCCCCCTCCGCCGCGTGTCTCACCGAAGGCGTTTGACAGGCCAATGCCCAAACCCATCAGTCCGTCCACAGTCATCTTCTTGGAGATGAGCAGCGCAGCAATGCCTGGGCGGGTGGCAGTGTAGTGGTGGTGGCGGTGGCGGTGGTGGTGGTGGTGGTGGTGGCAGGGCATCAGCGAGTGACGAGGCAGGCATTAGCAGCACTTGCCAAGATGACAGCAGGCGCCCGCGGCGGGGTAAACGGCCGGATGCCCGCGGCGCGGCGTGTTGCGGGCACAGGCACCCAGGGCACCCTGGAGTGCCAGCCACCCAACCACCCACCCACCCCCCCTCCCCGCCTGTTTACCGCGCACCTTCGCTCCGCCCAGCCTCCTGCTCTAACTCCACCCGGCAACCCCATTCGCGTGCACTCTGCCCGGCCATCCCCCTGTCCTCACTCCACCCGCCCCTCCCCCCCTGCTCACCCACGACGCCCACAGCTGCCACGGAGCCGTACAGGATTGCGTTCTCCTTCAAACTGGTGATGGACCTGTGTGTGGTCGCAGGTGCACGAATCGCGTGCGTTCAAGAATCCTTTGGTTGCCACATGGCTACCACCGGGGTGTGGCCCATCCATAAGCAGCCCACCCGTAAGCAGCCCAGCCCACTGAGCCCGTGCACCACGTGGCGTCCCAGCAGCATTTGCTACTGCTGCGCGCCGGTGCCTTTCGCAAAGCCACAGAGCCACCCCAACCCCCACATCATTTACTTCAACGTACTTGTTCTTCACAGTGAAGTCACCGGCGTCAGCGTAGTATTGGAAGAAGGGCAGAATCAGCCAGGTCAGCGCCTGGGTCGACCTGCACCATCGGCGCATACACATGAGCATAAGCTCAGCACCACGCCTTCACGCTCCCACAAGCTGTACCGGCCTCTGAGCGCGCCCCTCAGTCGATACGAGAATTGCGTCCAGCAGACCGCCCGGAGCCCGAGCTAAAGTGCCGACCCGTCATCGTGTGCCTTTGACAGTGTCCCATGTTCACGACCTCCACGCAGGCCAGCACATGCCACCCCTTCGTGCGCACCAGAAGGCAACGTCCCACATGACGCCTAACTCCGACGGCTTGTGGGAGTTAAGCGTTGAGTAGACGTCCAGTGGCACGATGGCTACCACAGCCATCGCGGTGAGCCAAGCATAGGAAGTCGCACCCTTAACGGTCAGGGTCACGGAGTTTGCGCAGTACCTCCGGAGCCTGTCACACAAGCGATTCGGTTAGGCGGACTCAACCAGATGCGACAAATTGACTGAAGTTGAATTCAACCTTGCCGGCCTCGCACTTACAGTACAAGAATTGCTCCGAAGATAAGAATCATCGAGAAAACGAAGAAGCCCCACATCTTTGCCGCTCAGTCGTTGGCCACCGCAGCTGCTTTCACCCGACTCCGCTGCAGCTGAACCGGTGCTACGCCGGGGACGTTTGATAGCGCCCCTCAAAAATGCAAGCAAGTGGTCATATTAAAAATGTATTGCGGTGGTGAACCAAGTGTTCGTGGCACAGCTAAATGGAAAGCACTGGGAAGGGTCCTGCGTCACGCGTTGTTGAGCTTTGGTGGCCTGTCTGGCTTCGCTACGTCTAAAATTTCTGGAGGAGTCACGCAGGGACGTGGCAGGATTGCCGGATTGGGCCCCGACACGACTCTGCATGGAGCTGTCAGGGGGCCCCATCACCCATGCCGCCGGTGCGGAGGGGCGCAGCCACATGTTCGTGCTCCCCACAGGCCTGTTCCACCGCCGTGAAGCAGCAGCCATATAGCAGTATGGTAAGGGCACTGCGGGCGCACTGATGTCTGGCAGACTGGCACGCAGCGCTGGCAAACATCGGCCACCCCTCACCCTCCTCTGCGCTCACCCGTGTCGGCCCCCGTTGTGGGCGCAGGGTGGGCGCGTGCACTTCGTGGGCACGCTGGTTGCGGAGGCCGTGGCGCGAGCGCTACGACGAAAGCCATGGCCTCGGAATTGTGCCATATGCCTACGCACGATTCGCGAAGCCTTCTCAACGGCCCGGTGCATTCTGCACGCCTTGTGGGACTCTGGGCCTGGTAGGCTGGGATTCAAGCCATCACACTCGGGATTCTAGCCATTTCGCTCGGGACTACGGTATGCTTCTCACCACCCTCTACTCTTGCTTGTGCTGGGAATCCAGCCCCTGCATCCTGCACTTGGGCCCGGGATGCACACAGGCAGCTCCACTGGGATGTAGGATGGCGAGCCGATACGCCGTGTGTGCGCTTGTTTGTGAGGCCAAAGCCTGGACCCAGCAACCATGCAAACTCACAGTTCGGAATCTTCGGATGGGCACTCGCATCACACAGCCTGGACCCAGTAGGGCACCAGCTGATTCTCGATCACGGCTATCCGAGCTTCAGCTTGGTCCGCTGGCGCTAGCCCGCACGCAGGCGCGGAGGCGCGGCAGCAAGGCGGTGAAGTAGCGGGATCGTCAGTAGCGTGGACGGTGCAGCTCACGCGGCGTGCCCAGGGCCGCGCGCCGGCGCCGTGGCGAGAGCCGAGTGCCGGGCAGCTCTTGCCGACATAACGTTGAGACGGTGTCGTTGCTAGCGTAATACCTGATTGGAGGGTTGGAATTTCGGGCATTGGCGTTTTTCTTGTGGTCAGGACAACCACGTTCCCGGAACTGTTGTGGTTCCCAGGCAGGCCCTTGAAATGCGTAGATGCGAAGGCCGTCCCAGCACTGCTGCATGCCTGGGCGGGGCAACCGGATGGCTGGGGCTGCATGCTGGATGCCAACGCTGGATGAACTGCTGCCCGATGCGCCGGATGGCCCGCCCAGGCCCGCCCAGCCCCCGCCCGGCCCACCCTCTGGCTGATGCCGCGTGGGCGCATACGGTAGCCTTCCGACGGTCCCTTTGGAATGTTTGGATTCCTTCTTGTCAGGTCGCAGCATGGCCTTGCCTTTGCATCCTGCTCACCGCCATCTGTCCTTCTGCAGGGGGACAGGTGCGCACGCCTGTCTTGTGCCCAGGGTCCCGCAGAGCCAGGCAGAGCGTGCTGGCGGTGTCAGAGCGGTGGTGGAGTAGGCGGTCATACCAGGAGTTGTGAGCACAACACAGCAGTGTGCGGGGTTAGCAGTGCAGGACTACCAGCAAAATGTGATCTTGCACCTGGGTGCGGACAGGGTAAAGGGGCTGGTTGGCGTAATCCCCTAGCACCGGTATGCAGCGTATTCCCTGACCCCAACAATCACTTTGCGACATCAAAGCATGAGTGCGCGGCAGGTATAACGCCGGAGTTACTGTACCGAGACGTCGACGACTTGCTGGCAGGCTGGTCAGCGGGAGGGTGGGAAACAAAGTGCCATGCCCCATGCCCCGAAATCCCCCGGGACCCCCCTTGAGGGGACGACTGACACCCCCACGGACAAAAACTTGTTGTTTAGGGATAAAAACCCCTCCATTTCATGCCAAAGTGTTGCCAATTGACTCCTCTTGATGAGCTATATCACTCCGTGCCATCAGCGGTCCTGTTCTGAGACATCGGTCACAGGTGGGATCCTATCCATCGAAGTATGGAAATTCCCTCGACCCAGCCCACCCCGCGCTCAACTCTCTGCTGCGTGACGGTTGGACAATGTGCACCGGCAGCCTTAATAGACGTGAATGCATGCGTACCAGCGCTTGAGAGCCCAGCCGTGTCAGTGCGCATGTGTTGATTGAGGAGACATGTGCCGACACGTCCACGCCCGGACGCGCAACTTAGCCCTCCCACGCTTTGTTTGTGCTTACTACGACATAACGTGCACATATGAGCCTCGTGCTGCTGCGTTTGGCCCCTAGTCTTGCCTGCGGGGCGCTCCGCCAGGATGGCCGACCCCCCAACTTTGACGGCCCAGAATTCCTCACCAGACACCCCCTGAAAAACTAAAAGCACGTGCATAATGCTCTCCTAAATCTCTGTAATTTTGAGCATGGGGTAAGAATCTGAGCTTTCTAAGCCCCCTGGGCTGGTAGTTTGCTGACTCGCTTTCCGCACCTGGATGGGAGATTGGAGGCTGCTGGACGCCTGGACTAGCCTCGGCCCAGCCTCCATGTCCAGCAACAATTTCCAAACCTACACAGCGGACATGCGCCATCATATTTCCATGCGTCGAATCCTCAGCAAGTCAAGTGAGAAGTCAAGTAGATGAGTACGCGAAGTGCTTTCGAAACGCGAAGTAGAGCTGGGGCGTGGCAACCAACGGCGTTAGCTCACTGACAGGCCCCGCGCCAGGGTGCTGCCAGCCACCTTGCCAGCTGCCTTGAACCATGCCACAGCCAGCAGGCCTTTACCGGTGTATCGCGCCAACCAGTCATATCATGGCGGTCACAACCGCCGGTGCAGACCGGACATTCCAGCCCCATGCGTGCCATGTGTGCGCCGTGCAGTTTGCGACCGGCGACCGTTCGGGACATCGGCCGACTCGAAAGGATGATAACTTGCAACGCGGGCCCATCGCCCCATGCGAATAGTGCCGGGGTCCATGATTGTCAACATGCGTTGCACGCCTTGCAACGGAATGGCCGTAGCGAAGAGGGAGGTGCTACAAGCGCCGGCCAGAGTAGCGGGTACTGGTGAAAGACCTCGATGACCTAATGCGAGAGAACGCAACGCAACCCCGACAAACAGCATCTTGTCCGCCGCCTACATGCGGCGTCACCCGCCGCCGTCATCGTCCGCTGCGCTCCCCACGCCGCCACGCGGCCGGCACGTTGTGCGTCCGACACGCGTCGCAGCTCTGAGGGCGCGTGCTCTGACTTGACCGCGCCCATCGTCTGAATATTGAAGGACAGGAGGGATGCGAATTCCATAAGTGCAGACGCAGGGCGTGGCACTTGTTGAGCCCACCAACATCCAAAGAGTCCAAGCGTCAGGGCAGGGGCGTCTCGGACTGTGCCCCACAGCTCCTTGAGTATCCCAGCACCACCTGCCGCAGATCACTGCATTCCAGTTCCAACGCGGACTCAGGTTGGGTGTAAAGCCATCCAGCAGCCGCGCGGACTCCGACAGTCGTGTCGGGGTGAGCCCCACAGGTAAGCCCCTGCTGACACGATAACCACCTGTGTGACGGAGACTAGCGGGAAAGGCGAGAAAATATCGGTATAACGCTTTGTAGCTAATGATTCTAAGCAAGCTCACGCGCTCGTCGCTAGCGTTGGGCATTTTTCCTTGGCGGCCAGGTTCCTGCAGAGTGATATGACTGCGGTATAGATAGGTATTCTTATCAGCAATTGTTGGAGCAGGACCGCGGGGCCAGCGCTTGCCCGGGTGAGCGACGGCCCGCATGGGGACCGGCCCCAGGCGCCCTCTATGGCCGCCTTGGCGTGCACAAGACGTCTTCTTTCCGTTCCCTCCACGACCCAAACAACTTACATGCGCGCTCTGTAAACACAGTTTTGTGACTCTTGCCACATAGACTTGTCCGAGGTCCACGATTAGGTTGCGTAGCGCCCGGGGCCCGGAGCAGCTCCAGCCGCAGCGACCCGCTTGTCAGCAGCCCGGCTATGCAGACGAGGCTGTTCGGCAATACAAAATACTTCACCAGGGCACAGCTCGAAGCTCACAATCCCAGCCGAAAGGAAGGCATAGATGGCGCGACAGAGGCGCGGTGGAGGACAACCACCTCCCGGCTTGTTAAGACCTCCATCAAAACACTCAAGTTGTAAGTCGGCTGGGCTGGTTCGCCTCTTGCCGACGAGCCCCGATCTCAATCCTCTCTGTGGCCCTCGTGCCCCTGGCGCGTTGCTACCACCAGACCCGACTGGGTGTACGAGACGGCTATGAACTACATAAACCGCTTCTTCCTCACGCGGTCGATCGCGAAGAACGACCGGCACGTAAGTGGCGGGGGCTGCTGGGAGGCCTCGCGAAGCAGTCCCTGCTTTGGCGCCCAGCGCAGGAGTTGCCAGTGGCTCTGCCGCTTTGGTGTTCCTGTTGCCTATAACCAGGAGAGTAAGGCTGTTGCCTTCCGCTCCTCTGGCGCTCGCAGTGCGTGGTCGGTGGCGCCATTCTGCTGGCCTCGAAAGTCCAGGAGAGCCCGCGGCCTGTGCAGGACGTCGCGTACGTGCTCCTGCAGGCTAAGAATGCCAACAAGCAGCAGAAGCAGAAGCAGGCTCCCGACCAGGTCGGTGTTTGGCGCGTCCAGAAGCTAGGTTCCCGAAGATGCGTAGGGCGTGTGCTTAGCATGCCGCAAGAAATACCACCGTGTCAGCGGGCCGCATGGTCCCATACCGGTTTAGATTTTTGCGGGTTGCGGACGTTCCGTTGGGTAACGTTGGGTCTGGGCGATGCTGCGGCAGCGGGCTGTGGCCTTGCTCGCCGCGCTTGCCACTGACCCAACGGCGCGGCCTTCTCCTCGCCGTGTGTCATACAGACCACGCTGGAGCAGTTCAAGGACGCGGTGGTGCTGGCCGAGCAGGCCATGCTGTTTGCCGTGAACTTCAACCTAAATGTGGAGACGCACGTCAGCCTCGCGCGCGGTCTGCTCCAGCCCCTGGACCTGCTCATGGTGAAGAACCCGGCGCCCGAGCAGGCGGACAGCAACCAGCTAAAGATTGGCCTGTACTCGGCAGTGATGATTTTCCTGAACGACAGCGCGATGACGAACCTCTCGCTGCAGTACGCTAGCTCGCAGATCGCCCCGGTATCGTTGATTCTGGCCGCGAAGCGTATTTCTGCCACACCCCGGTTCGCTGGCAAGCCGCTGCCGGCGGAGCTGCAGAAGGTTCTGGCGCTTGCTAACGACCACGAGTGGCTGGCGCAGAAGGGGCTGACCGTGGAGCAGGTGGCAGGTGCGCAGGTCACAGTCTGGGAGGGTTTCCAAGCGGCCAGACTTTGGAAGGGATTCGGCGGGGCGAGGTTCTGTGGTTCGGGGTTGGCGTGTCTGGCATTTTCGTCAATCTACCAACCATGATTGTCCATGCACATGCTCGCTCTCGACGTGCAGACATCGAGTCGCAAATCAACGAGCTCTATGCCACCGCTCCGGCGCCGGCGGGCGCGCAGCAGCAACAGCAGGCGCCGGCGGCTGCTGCCACCGAGAAGCAGCAGGCGCAGCCCCAGGCCATGGCGGCCACTAGCCCTCCTGAGGAGGGCGAGGTGGCCGCTGTGGGCGGCAGCGGCCGGGCTGAGGCCTGCCCCTGCTCCCCCGATGACAACGGCTGCGTGTCGGTGGCGGGGGGCTCGCAGTGCCGCCCGGGGCAACCTAGCTCCTCAGTAGCTGCCGGCCCCACTGGCGGCATGGCAACCGCCGGCAACACCCCGGAGCAGCCGCAGCGCGAGTCGGTGCTCGCCTCCTGCCACAAGCGCAAGCGCGTCAGCGAGTGCGAGGACACGGACCAGCAGGCCACTTCGGAGCTGCACGCTGCGCCGGCGGAGCAGGAGCAGCTGCAGGCGCCGGCGGATGAGGGCGAGGGCGTGGGCCAGGCCCCATGCGGTGCCAGCGAGTGCGAGCGCCAGGCGCACGCCGCGGTGCGCGCCGCCGTGCTGGCGATGGAGGACTCGGCCAACGAGAACGGCGGCAGCCCCAACGGCCTGACTGCCGGCAATGCCTCGGGCAGCGGCTGCTGCGTCGCCGAGGGCCAGCCGGAGGTGTGCAGCCACCAGGAGGCTGCCGCGGCAGCAGCCGCGGTGTCGAGCCAGCGGGCGCAGAAGCGCGGTCGCGAGCCGGAGGAGGGCTGCTGCGTCGCCGACTGCGGTGAGGCCGACGCCGTCCATGCCGGCAAGGTGGCGCGCCTGGAGGCGGACATTGCTGCTTAGATTAAAACGAAGAGTAGAGTAATCAACCAATTTAAATAGGCAACGTTGTAGAGTCGGCGTAGGTGAGTCATTCCAGGCATTGGCATCCTGCAAGCGCAAGCGTTTGTTGTGCGCCCGTTTGCAAGCTACGTGCTCTGATGCGGACCGCCCCCCACTTGAGCAGTGTATTTAGAGTGAGCATGTACCAGCCCTCGGGCCGGCGCTGGGAGCTACCCAGTAGATGTGCTGGCCGTTGGGTTGTGTTGGGGTGGCTGGCATTTGCTTGAACGATTCCACTTCATGCTTGTGTCGTGGGTATCAATGGCGTGTGGACTTAAAGTGCCGCCAAAAAACACAAAAAAGATAGCGCGCATTTGATCGTATTACGGGCAAGCTCCTCGTGCCGTGCGCGCCCATGGGACCGCACCGGTTGCGGCACTGCGCCGGGCGTCGTCTCTGTGGGGCAGCACTGAGGGGCTAGTGTATTCTCTTCCTGGGACCGAAGTCTGGATCCCTACCGAAGCAGTGAAAGCGGCGAGTGGTAGTGGCGATGAGTCCGGATGTGACGTTGTGGTGTGCGTTGGTGCCACCGACGAGACTCCCAGAGCGCGGCTGGCGAGAGAACAGCCTGGCCACGCGTTCAATACCGTATTCTTTTCGCGTTTCGGGACCTTGAGAGGTGAGCGTGTGCGTTGGGACAAAACACAAAACAAAAAAATGCTGAGCGAATTACACGGGCACGAGTTCTTACTGGTCTTTAAGTGAGAGTGTTGGCGGACGCGCGGGGTACATCGATTCGTAGTGTCACAATGATTTGCGATCGGCGGTGCTGTGTATGAGGTGGAACGGATAGGGCGTGTGGGGGCTTCAACAAGTGCCTGGCCAGCGCCACGGTCCGAAGGGCCATGTGTGCAGTCGGAGCTTGATAGCGTGTGGCGTATCCATAACAAACCGGCTTTTCTGGGCTGCGTACGAAAGGTGGCTGGGAAAGTTGACAATTTTACCACGCAGTAATACATGCATGTGCGCGAGATGCGGTGGCGGAGGAGGCTGGAGGTTGTGCACGCAGACGCCCGCCACACCGCATGTAATCGTGGCTGATTCCATTGCTCTCCCCGACCCCTCCGTGCTCTTGGGCGGGATGGGAAACGCCATAGTGGCTCCAGGGAGTCAGGGATCACAGCGCGGGGCACGAGAGCAGGAAGGGGCACACACCATCAGTCAGGGGCGCCCAAGGAGGGGCAACTCAGGACAGCAGTGCTCCCCGCCCATGCCCGCGCATCGGCAACTTCGCAATGAACTGCGTTCAGAGTGTGGCAGCGCTGGTCGACCTGTGCAACCTTTACAGTGTGTAGGCGCGTGTGCTGTATGCGCACATGGCAAGTGCGCCTGCGTACTTGTGCAGGCCTGTGCGCCACAGAACGTGTCCTGTGCAGCTCATTGCCCAGAGCTGGAGCTCGTCAGACTATGATTCTGTTTAGCGCCGCCTGAACCCTGTCTGTCTCTCTCATCTCTGTCGTGCTGCGCGTAGGTGACAATGGTGCGCGCAACCGCCCACATCGAGGGTGCCACGCCGGAACTGAGCTGGCCCCTACTTCGGTACAGTACCCCTGTGCATACTTCTGTTGGTGCTTGCCAGCAGTTATCACTCCACAGATCCTTCAGGGATGTGCAAGGGCCACACACACTCCCATCCGCGCCACGCGTACCCAGCGCCACAACAGCCAACCACCGCAACCCCTGATCTCCTCAACACCCGCCGGGTGGCCCCTTCAACCGCCCCACACCACGGCCCCAGGTCCCCGAGCCCCAAACGCCGCGCCACCGCCGCGCCGCCAGCGCACCACCGGTGCACCACAGCCCTCCATTCCGTGGCACCATTCCCTCCATTCCCTCCAGCCCCCTACTGCGCGCCACCCGCGCCCGCCGCGCCCGCCACCGCGCCCGCCGCGCCGCCCGCCGCCGCGCCGCCGGCGCCCGCCGGCGCGTCCGACGCGGGGACCAGTCGGCGCGGGTTGAGCAGGTACTGGTTCTCCGCCTCCTCTGAATGATACACACAGCTGACCTCGGGGCTGTTGTCCAGGTCGCCCACAAAGGCAAAGGTGTTCATGGAGCGCTTGCAGTTGTCCACCTACGGAGGCATAGCCCGGGAGCGGAGGGCGGTGGAGGGCGGGAAGAGGGGAGGGGACCGGAGGGGAGGGGAGGGTGAGCGGGATGCGTGCCGGCTGTCGGTGAGTTGGGGCGTGGACGCGCGCGATGCATGTGCGCTGTGTGCGCTGTGTGCACCGTGGAGGGCAGCAGATTGTAGTGCCGGGCCGTAGCGCCAGATGGCTGATGCATTCGGCGCTGCGGGCACCCCTCCCCTGTGACGGTCACGCTTCCGCCTCGGGAACGGCCGTTGAGTATGGCTTACCAACGAGTATTGCCCCGCACCACTACCCACCAGCGCTCCCACCCGCACCCAAGCATGCCACCTGCAGCGCCGCCGCTCCCCGCCACACGACCACAAGCACCGCACCCCTCCCCTCCCCTCCCCGTCCACCCCGCCCCGCCCACCTGTGACCCCGACACGAGCTTCTTGTTCTCCAGCACGTTGACGTTGGAGCGGCGCAGGATGCAGCCGGGCTTGACCTCCGGTTGCGACACGTACACGTTGAACCTGCACGTGTGCGTGGCGTGTGGTTTGAGGGCCGTTAATGTCAAGCTGGAGCGGCTTGGTCCGAGGCGGGGGGGGGGAGTAGGTACAGCGGGAACCACTGGGGGCCAGCACATTCCTCCCCGCAGCCCTCAGGGACGCACGCACAAGCGCACCTGCAGGTCTGCACTCCCAAACCCCGACCTTTGTGCCCCCTCTCCCCCCACGCTCCCCGCCCCCCAAACCCCTCCCCATAAGAACAACCGCCATTCAACCCAGACCCAGCTCACGGGTTGAAGGACACGAACAGGCGCTGGTCAAACGCCATAGCGCTGTAGCCGTACGCCATGCACAGCTCGGAGTTGGGCGTGCGGCGGTCCACAATCTCCGTGGAGGCCACATTGGAGGGCGTCAGCGTGATGTTCGAGTCAAAGTACACGCCAATGCCCCTGCGATGATGGTGGGCCCGAGTTTGTGGTTGTGAGCGCTGGTCACGGGAGAAGTGCAGCGTAAGGTGCTAAGGGATAGCATGGGCGCGTGAGGGTGTCAGCGCGAGACTGGTGGAGCGGTGGTGTAGATGGGGGCAGGAATGGATCGTTTAAATCTGAGGAGTCAGGACCAACCAAGCACGGGCGCGCGTAGGGCGCAAGTCTACGAGCACGCGTAAGATACTCACACTCCTGTCACAAATGCCGCCGCAATGAGCGCGCGCGTCAGGCTGCTGCCGCCGCCGCTGTCGTTGTTGTTGGGCGGGGGCCCGCCAGGGGGCGGGGGCGGGGGCATGCCGGGCCGGGGTGGCATGGACGAGGGCGGAGGCGGATAGTCGTATGAGCCGGGCTTCCAGTTTGGAACCGTGCCCGTAGGACCACCTTGCGGCCCGCCACGATTCGGGTCTTGCATAAATTGGGCCATGCACACAACTCCCGAGCGTCGGGCTCGCCGAGCCGCGCCCGACGCATAGCTTGTGCTCGCCTCGCTTTTAGGACGTAGCAAGGACGCTTGGCTGCGGAGATGCAGGGCTGACATTTCGGTCGCAACTTGCAAAAGCCGAAGCGTCTGAGTGGTAGCCTTCTGGTCGCGCCCAGATACGGCGAGGTAAGAAACGACTTAAGTGGAGCAGAATGCAGCGAGTGTAAGCGCTGGCACGGCAGTCGCGTGAAGTCGGCGGAAATCGTTCACAAGAATCGGGCTCCCACCGCTAACCGGTGTAGGCTCCTTAAGCTCTTAAAATTTAGTTTGTGAACGGGTCGGAACGGCTTGGTATGGAGCACCACAGCTTGTAGATGGGCCTGCTGCGATGCAGCGTGGCAACGCACGGTCCCACATAACCATTGCTGTGTCTTCCCGGACGCTTGCCACGACCTCCCGTGCGCCCATATTTGGTCGGCGCCATCATTTACCCCGACACACAGTCACCAACGCACTCCAGCATAACCACTAGAATGCTTAATAGGCTCTGTGCGCCCTCATCACTTCAACACTAGCAGCCGCAACCGCATGCTACACGGGCAGGCTCTCCCACAGCCCTGATACATACCGTGCCTACGTGCCCGCATCCCCTTGCAGCCTTGCTTACATCCTGCGCTTCTGCTGTCCAACGTTCAAGCACGGCGCCAGTCAACAGCCCCACATCACGGGGCCAGCCAACAGCCCCACATCACCGGAAGCGCAGGGTTGCTGCTAGCGGCCAGCCATTACACCCGTCAGCCGTCGGTCCCGTGCACAGGTCGCGCGGCATTGCAGCCACCCGCCGGCCTTCCTTCGCAGCCCCTACGAGCGCCACAACTCAGTACATGGATATGCAAGTTCATGCAATGGATGAATCACGCGACCGCCATTCATACGGTAAAAACTAAAAGGGGTACCGTGTACTCTCACTTGAATACCATACACATCATTCCCACTCCCCATCCCGCCTCTCGTACGACCAGAGTAGCTCATTGAACAGCACGCGCCGCAATTTCCTTCGAGCAGCTCGCCATCAACAGTCCACCCGGATCTTATTCCGTACAGCGAACATGAAGCCACCACCAAACGCAGAATCGCAGATGGTCCCTCACCAGAGTGTCCCTTCTTCAATCATAAGCAGATTCGGCGCGCTGCTCTTCCTGCTTTTATTCCAGCGCTACAAACGAGGGCGGTTCCGCTCGCACCCTCCAGCACTATGCGACCCTCGCGCCAAGACTAGTGCCCCGCAGCGGCGGTCACACTGACGGCGGTGGCAAGCACCGTGGTGCTGGCGGCGGCGCCGCCACCGGCGAGCGCGCCTCCGTCACCCTTGCCCTTCTGCTTCAGCATCTCATGCACCAGGTTCGGAAGCTCGGCCTGTGTCAGGTGCGTGGGTGCGTGCGTGAGAGGTAGTGTAAGCACGCGGGGTGTCAGGCACGGGTGTCGGGCGGGGACAGCAAAGCAAGGCCGTGGCCCCTCCGCAAGGCGATGCAGTTCCGTGCCAGCGCGCGTGTTGTACGGGTTGTACGGGTGTACAAGAGTTCTACAAGCGCTTGGGAACGGTTCCCCGTGCCTGCCCTCGGTCCTGTGCGTCGATGCCGCCCACACCCTCCCCAGCCCTCCCGGCGCCCCCATAGCAACTAGCCACCGAGCTCTCAGCACCCCAGCACTTACGTTGAGCTTCTCTCGGAACAGCGCCACCCGGTTGGAGTTGAGGAAGTCGTCCACGACCCGCCGCTGCAGCACCACCACCTGCCGCATCTCCTCACCCTGGTGGCGGGCGGGTGCAGGGTGCGGCGTGGCGTGGTGTGGTGTGGTGTGGTGTGGTGTGGTGTGGTGTGGTGTGGTGTGGGGTGGGGTGGGGTGGGGTGGGGTGGCGTGCTGTGGTGTGGCGCGATGGTTGTGTGGGCATTCCAAGGGGCGCACAGACACACACATGATGTGGCAATCCTTTCCTTTTGTTTATCTTATCACACAAATACACGCACACACATACACACAAAAGCGCGCGCACGCAATCACACATGCATGTACCTGTGGGAAGTACCAGCTGAACAGCGGCACGGTCTCGTTCTTGCGCATGCTGACCGGCGTGAAGCCGTCCGGGCCCCACACCAGCCGCCGTAGCCCGTTGCCCACCGCCGCGCACACCAGGTGGAGCAGCTGCGGAGAAGCAGGTAAAAAGGCGCCAACACGGTCACGTGTCGCATGTGATTGTCAGCGTGTCCACGTGCGCTGGGCCATGTGGGGCGGGTGCAACAGCGTGCAGTGCAGTAGCGCAAAGCGTGAGGCAGGGCTTACATTGAACGGCGGACACACGAAGTCACGGCGCGAGTAGGAGGCCATGAGTTTAGCCTTGCGGTAGCGGAACTCCACCTGTGGCGCGGGAGGGGAATAGACGGACGTTGCCGGTGAGGTGATGGTGAATGGACGTCCAGGAAAGGTGGCTACGGTATAAGTTGGGGCGATTCGGGCGCGGACAAAGACAGAGCGTCACCAGCAAGCCAGAGCGAGACACGCCCCCCTGGCACCACTTCTACAGTAACGCCGCCTGTGACGGTGGCAAAATCAGGCCCCGTGCCTCTGGTTTCTTATGGCCGAGCGGCACCAGCGCTTCACCAGTGCCTCCCCCTGCATTCTCCCCCCCCCTCAAAGCGCCGCCTCGCCATGGCCTGTGTGGACACGCGCGTGTAGGTGTCGGCCAGCATGGCGATGAACAGGTTGAGCAGCAGGATGGCGGTCACGATGGCGAAGATGAGGTAGAAGATGACCTGGGGGCGAGGGCGTGGGCGTGGGCGAGGGCGTAGAAATGGGCGATGGGTGTGGGCGTGGGAATGTGCGCGGGCGTGGGAATGGGCGTGGGAATGGGCGCAAACGTGGGCGCGGGCGTGGGCGTGGGCGCGCCAGGTGTTTGTTATGGGGGAGCACAAAGGGGCGGAGCATGCGGAGGCCGTGTGCGTGTAGGAAGTGGATGAACGAGGCAGCGAGTGCGTGCTGGCAGCAAGTGGATGCCAGCGGGGCCGGGCAGGGCCGGGGTGTAGCAGCTCTATCTCTACCGCCCTTCTCACTCCTCGCCGCCAGCTCCCTCGCTCACCCCGGTGACGCGCTTCTGCTCGAAGTCCACCGGGTTGGCGTTGCCCAGCGCGATGTACTGCAGGAAGGTCATTCCGCCCACCAGCCCGTCCTTCTGCCAGTCTGTGCAGGGGTAGACAGCGGGGGAGTAGCAGGGGGTAAGAAAGCGGTGAAGGGGGAGGCAGCCTGAAGCCAGCATGGATTGAGCTAGTACCATGATGGTGCAGGAGGTGGAGGTAGCAATGCATGCGAACGGTTGGTATCAAGGTAAACATGGAAGTGCGACGTCCGCGGGGCGCGGGGGGTGGGGGGAGGAGGAGGGGGACAAGGAAGAAAGACGGCGTGAACAGATCGCTACAGGTTAGGGGTTTCAGGGGCGAAGCGAGGCAGGGCAGCCAAATCTGAGTCCCAAACAACATGCACATGTGATTCATGTGATTCGTGTATGACCGCCACCCCACGCCCACGTACCGTACCTACTCGTTGGGCTCATGTAGCTGCCAACCCAGCCCCAACCCCGGCCCGGGGAGCTCACCGTATCCCCACGACGTATACTTGGTGCACTCGTTGGTTGTGGGGTCACGTTCTATGCAGGCCTCCTGAAATAGAGCCTGAGGGGGGAGATTGGGGAGAAAGTGAGGGAACAGAGAGGTTGCGCGTGCGCGCAGATGGGTTTGGAAACCACCAGCACGATACGATGTTATTTCCCATCGATAAGATGCTTTCCACATCAGCCCCCATCTCTTATACAACCGCAGCTGAAGGCCCCCCCGGCAGAGGGTGCTCTACTTCCTCTTACCCCCCACCGCCACGCCCCCCCCCACACAGCCCTGCCCCCGCCTGCCCCCACCTCCATGCCCACGCTGAAGCCCAGCAGGATGACCAGCACCAGCAGCGCGAACCGCGTCACGTCCTTGATCAGCATCTGCAGGCGGTGGGGGTGGGGGAGTGGGGGTGGCGGGGTGGTGGAGGTGGTGGGGCGAGGGGCGGCGTGAGGGGCGGCGGCCACATGAGAGGTGACTAGTAAAATGCACATGCCGCTGCAATGCGAACAAGGACACTACAGCGCATGCACATGCCCGAAGCAATGTGGCGCTTTCACCCCCGACTGATGCTACTTGCAGGACACGACCCACCCACCCCTCAGCCCGTCCCCACCTCACCACCCGCTCCCACCTGCTTCATCATCTGGATGAGCGGCCCGATTGCGGACGACAGCTCGAACACCGACACCATGCGGAACCAGGCCATGAGCGCCGCCGCCGCCAGCAGGTCGTTCACCACCAGCAGGATGTTGAGGTTGTCGGTCACCCGCACCGCAATGATCTGGGAAGGGCCGGGAGGAATTGAGGGCCAGGAGGAATGGATGTTGGCTGGGGAGTGAATGGGGGTTACAGTCATGATTGATGAAGTGGGGTTGTAGCCAAGGGGGAGGAGGAGTGGGTGGAGCAGGGAGTGGGCGGAGGAGGGAGTGGGCAAGCGTCAAGTATGTTTGCATGCGGTGTGGTGTGTTTAGCTGGTGCAATGTTCGATGTGTCCTATTGTGCTTAGTGTTGACAGTCGGCCTGTGGAGGTAGCTAGCTGGTGATGACGGAGTTGAATTCGCCCTCTGCGCAAAACCCCGCACCCCACTTCACCCCTCGCACACCCGGAGGATGTAGTGCAGGATGTACGACAGCGCCATGGTCACGTCCTGCGGGCCACACAGCACGACACAGCACGACTTAGGCACGACATGACACGACAGCCAGGGGATGTGACGGGAGGGGGAGGACGAGGCTCGCCGCGAGCGAGTAGTCTGCAGATATGGAGGCGGTGCCGCACTGCCGTGTCTGACGGCTCCCGCCGTGCTTCGCCCTCAGCGAGTGCACCATCTTCTTTCCTCCTGACCGCCTTCTTCGTAACCACCGGCCCTGGTTCTCAGATACATGAGCTCAGGTTTTGCATACCCAACCCCCAGGCCCGTGTCACGTCTTACCATGACGTTCCACCCGCTGCTCATGTACTCGGCACGCCCCTCCTCCACATACTCCTGCAGACAGACACACAGACACGCCAGTCGGTTTGCCGGTATCCTGAGGCACATGTCATGCCAGAGCTTGTCCCATCAGCGCATTGCAGTGGGCAGTATTATAGGGAGCTTGCGTGCGCGCGTGAATCTTGCGAGCAACAAGCGCAACAAGTGCAAGGACGCTGCTCAGCACGAAGCCACAGTCACCACCACAGCGGCAACGAAGGCAGGGAGCCAGTCGAAACCGAGCAACCCGCCGCCGCCACACCCGCACAGACCGCAGCCGCCACACCCGCACAACCCCACGAACACAACCCGCCCGCTATACCCCCACCACGCATCCGCCGCCCGCCACCCGCCACCCCCCAAAGCCGCCGCCCGCCATCCGCCGCCCGCCACCCGCCACCCCCAAAGCCGCCGCCCGCCACCCGCCGCCCGCCACCCGCCGCCCGCCACCCGCCACCCCCCAAAGCCGCCGCCCGCATCCTCCGCCCCCCGCCCGCCACCCGCCGCCCACCTGCACCTCGTCCACCAGGATGGCGGCGCACCACACCGCCAGGAAGGTGTTGAGGGGGGCCACGGAGGCCGGCACGGGGTCGGAGGGGTCGAAGGAAAACACCTGCGGGGGGTTGCAAGGATTGGAAGGATTGGAAGGGGGTTACATTCATGACTAGTTAAGGAAGACGGTAGACCATCCACCGGGGGGGCGGGCGGGCGGGATGAGGGATTGAGGGATTGGGGGACGGGGGATTTGGGGGCGGGCGCGTCATGGAATTCCAGGTATAATTAGACGGGAGATGAGGGATGGGCGGCGGCGGCGGTCTAGGTGCTAGCATGCCAATCGGAAGCACTTGTAAACTTAGGGATTTAATGCTCCGTCTTCCTGTTTACTTTGGGTAACTTGGCCTTCCCACTATTCCCTAACTTCATTGCCGAGGTATTGTGCATGGTAAGCATCTTCGCTGTACACGAGTTGCTTGCTTACGTGTTCTGCGTATGCCAAGTACTAGGTGCTGCTTACGGCTTCCGGGCTTTCAACCGTGTTGTACATGGTTTGCCACGTGGTCCTGCTGACGTTACTCGTGTTGGGTGCCTTCCTGTGGCTGTGCGTTGGGTGACGCCTGGGCTGTGCCCGTGAGTTTACATTCCAAACAACACAGGAATCCTCCCACCAACACACGCACACGCACACACACACACACACACACACACACACACACACACACACACACACGCACACACACACACACACGCACGTGCACATGCACCCGGCACGCACCAGGTAGGACAGCAGCACTGTGAAGGTGATGAGCGCGCACTGCGTCAACAGCCACCGGTACAGCGGCACGTGCCTGCGTGATGGGGCGAGGGGGAAGGGGGGAGGGGAAGGGGGAGCGAGGGGGTGTCAGGGGGTGTGGGGGTGAGGGAGTGAGGGCGAAGGGGCAGGGGAGCGGGAGGAAGCCAAGGGGGGATGAGGAGGAGGACAGGGTGGGAGGCGAGCCATGGAACCCTTGCATGGATTCGCTGTAGGTGCCGTGGAGGGTCACGCCGCCCCCCGCCCACCATGGGAAGCGGCTGTCCACAATGACCTTGCCGCGCATCATGAAGTCCTGCACCGGGGACAGGAACGACCTGCCAGCGCACACACACAGACAAGGATAAAAATAGCCATAGCCAAAGCGACCGACAATACGACTAAGCGCCAAAGTCGAGGACTCCCCAGCACAGTGCTATCCGCCGATCACGTGTTGGCTCCGGCCCTGCCCGGCTCCGGGCTTGTCCCCGCCACCGACGCCACGCTCGCATGGCCCCTGCCCCTTTTCTCCCTCTCCCTCTCCCTCCCGCCCTCCCTCTCCCCCCACCCCACCTCACCTGGCCACGACCACCAGCGGGCAGATGGTGGCCCACGCCGCGAAGGCCACCACGAGGGAGCAGCCGCCCCACACCACCCCGAACAGCGACTTGGTGTAGTCGGTAACGCCCATGGTGTCTGCGAGGGAGGAGGTTTGCACGCATGTTTGGTCAAGACGAAAAGGTGTTGGCAGGTTGGTGCAGCAGAGCAGTCTTGGCGCTACCGATATGACCATGCAGTCGGGGGCGGGGTGGGGCGGGACGGGGGCAGGAGAGGTGGGGCGCGCGGGCGCACGGTACGGCGCTGGTTGGCGAGAGCAACCCCAACAACTCACAATGGGTACGCTTGCCGTGGAAACCCCCAAACCCATTCCCTCATGACACTGCGTCACTCACCCCACTTCTCGGTGAATATCTGCTGCACGAACTTGTGGCTGAGGAAGGCCTTGTCAAAGGTGGCCAGCGCGTATCCCACCGGTTCGGAGGGGTCGTCCTCGGTGGGCGCCAGGATGGCCTGAACCTCCTGCTTGTTGCGGCACGTGTCCAACAGCTTCACCTGCAGGGGGAGGAGGGGCGGTTGGGGATTTGCAAGCATGATTAGCTTAGGAAGGGGGTTTGCAAAGATGGTTAGGAAAGCCGTACAGGATGTGCACTGCATACTGCAGACAAAGTGGGGGAGGGCGGGGTTAAGCCGTTCATGGGGAACGGAGTCGGGGGAGGGGGGTGGGGGTAGTTGGTTGAATCCCAAAGAAACAAAGACCCGGAAGGGGCGGGATAGAGAGGGCGGTGTCGGGAAGGGGCGGGGGCGGCAGGCATGCGTGGTCAGGCGACGGCTGTGCTGGAACGGCGCGGTGTTGCTCGGACTCCATACAGGCGGGGGTAGTAGCCCATGCGAGGGGGAGGGAACAAATTGTTGGTTTGCAGGGAGGTTTCGCAGCTGGTCACGGGCCCGTGTGCGTGCCTCCCCCCACCCCCTCACCTCCCACGCCGTCAGCTGCGCCACCAGGTCATCAAAGTACCTCGCCTGCTGCAGCAGGCTCTGCACATGGGGGAGGGGGAGGGGGGGATTACGTGCCCGGGCCCGATGAAAAAGTCCCATCATCAAGGAGATACCAGGGGGGCGTGGCACGGCAACGGGCATCCCAGGCTTCAGGTTTCATCCAGTCGGAAGTCGGAAGTCGGAAAACATGGCTCGCTGGCCCGCCCCCTCCATCCTGACCCATACGTCGTGGGGTCGGGCACATCACGCCCACCGGCCCCATCGGCTCTCCTCTCCTTCCCTCGCCCGCCCCGCTCCCCCTCGCCAGTGCAGCCCAGCGCACCCAGGTCTCCTTCTCCCCTAATCCCCACGAGCCGCGCCCCGCCGCCACCCTGTACCGCACTTTCACCCCGTGCCATGATGGGTTCTGGGTTGGCAAAAGTTCATTGTGGGATTGGATGAACGATCCCCCTCCCCCTCCCCCCCCCCCACACACATTCACATACACACACACACGCGCGCACCACCAACCCCCGCCCACCTGGCAATACATGATGACGCCCATGCAATTCATGCCCGCGCGGTAGGCCGACACGATCACACCCTGCGGGGGGGGGGCAGCGCACCGAGCCGCCACCGCGGGGACGTGAATGCGCACGTCAGCCAAGCGCGCCACACGCAAATAAAGAGCTGGCCGACAAGGCACCAGCGGAGTAGGAGCAGCCAGGGAGTTCACGACCGGTCGTAACAGTTTGTTCTTAGCTCATGTGATTGCGACCATGCGACGTTGCAAGGCTTGAACTGTCACAGCTCAAGACACGCGTGTGCACTTGAGACCCTTCCTTTCCCTGCGTCCACGCGACCCGCACACTCGCAAAGCACACACCCGCAAAGCACGCCGCCGCACCTGCAGTGTCCGCACTGTGATGTGCACGTCCTTCAGCTTCACAGCTCCGCCGCCCCCGGGCTCCCCGGGCTTGCCGCTCGCCGTCTTGCCGCCCGCCGCCGCAGCCGCGGTCGTGGACGCCGCGCTTTTCCCTACCAGGTCGCTGTGTTTGACGCCTGTGCGTGCGTCAAAGAGCACAAGGATTACTAAGCGCAAAGACTGTATGCGATGCGATGCAGCAACGCGACGCGACGCGCCTGTGCGTGTGATGGCACGCGGAGGATGTGCGGCAATGAGGCTCCACACGAGCGTGCCTTGCTGTAGCCGTGCATCCCAGCTGGTGCCAAGCCACTTGCGCCAGTGTGCATGTGGGCATGCCGCCAAACACCGCCGCAGCTCCCTTGCAACACCTGCGGCCCCCACCCCCACCCCCGGCCCACACGAGGATCAACACACCCGAGCCACGCACCGTGCCGCCGCTCCTCCTCCTCTCCGTCGTCCACGCCCCAAGTGGGCTCGTGCAGCGCTGCGCCCTCACGCGCCGAGCCGCCGCCGCCGGCCGCCGCCGCCTCCTCCTGCCGGGCGCCCTCAACGGGGTCGTACTTGATGCTGGCGAGCACCTGGTGCAGAGCCAGGAGCGTGGCAAGGGATCCATCCCGCTTAGGTTGGAATGCTTGAAAACTCTTAGATTCAGTACTCTCTAATTCTTTCGCTTTCCTCCCCGGCTCAACCGGCATTTCTCCCACATGCGCGCGTGCAGGAGGAGCGAGACCGGCAGAAAAATGGCCTCGTCCCCACGCCACCCCACGACTCTCCTTCAGCCCCCGCGCGAACCCCTCCCCTCCCCTCCTCCTCTTTCCTCCCGCCGCCTCCTCCCGCCTCCTCCCGCCGCCTCCTCCCGCCCTCACCTCCTGGAAGAAGCTGCGGCTGCAGCCCGGGTCGTAGTCCCTGCAGTGGCTGGCCAGGTCCGCCAGCAGGCTCACCAGCTTCCAGCGCGTCTTGAGAACTAGCGGGTCGGCGCAGTCCTCGGGAAGTAGCCTGCGGGGAGGCAGGCAGGCAGGCAGGCAGCAGCGGGGAGGGGCGGGGCAGGCAGCAGCGGGGCGGGGCGGGGCAGGCAGCGGGGCGGGGCGGGGCGCGGGGAGGGGCAGGGCGCGGGGAGTGTTGTGAATACCAGCCCAACCTGGGGCGGGGCGCGGAGGGGTGGGGGTGGGGGCGCATAATCGAGGGAGGATGCCGCTTCACAACGGCACGCACGGCTCGAAATCATGCGAGCACCGGTCGGTCCGGGTCCGCGCTCCCCCCGCCCGCCCGCCCGCCCGCCCACCCGCCCACCTGTACAGCGAGCGCACCAGCAGCACCTCAATGGTGTCTGTGTGACCCTGCGACGCCGCCCACATCATCTGAGGGCCGGGAAGCGGGTTTCCAGGCACCACGAGTCAGATGACAGGGAGCAAGGCAATGTGGGCAATAGTTTAACCCTGCTGACTGAAGATGCTGGCATTGGGCAGGCGCACAGGTCCCTCTCCAACAGAGCTGCGTGCCCCCGTCCTCCTCTCCACCGCCACCCAATGCCACCCCAACTATCCGCTCCTCACACCGCCCCCCGCACCGCCGCCTCCCACCCCCACGGCTGCCTCCATCCCCCAGCGCTAGCCGCCCCCCTCACCGCGTTCTTGCCCATCACATCGCGTTGCTTGAACAGGTCCTCCGTGAACTTGCCCTGTGGGTGCACACACACCGGATGGGGTCAGGGTTGTGTGCCACCGTCAGCCCGGGACGTCACTCTCGCACACGCATAAGTAAGCCCCCACTCACCGCGGCCCTCCGGCTGATGCAGGCCCGCCTAACCCCTTTGCCCCGCTCCTCTCCACGATCCTGCACAGCCCTGCTCGCCATTTTCTGTCGACTGCTGTTCCGGCCCTCGACGGCGCCCAGCCGCCTGCCGACCCACGGACCCCTCGGGCCTATGTTGGCTCCCTGCCCCTGCTACCCCTCCCTTCCACCCTTCGTTCTGCTTCACCTGACCAACACGCAGCCCGGCCGCAACTTCTCCCATTGCCCCTATCTAAACATATACAAACAACACACACACGCACCCACCCCAGCACCACCATACCCACCCACGCACCCCACCCCACCGGCCGCACCTGCATGTCCAGGTCGATGATGTACAACATGGTCTCCAGATGGCCCTGGTGGTGGTGCGGGTGAGGAAGGTGCAGGTGCAGATTTCATAATTCTGGCGAGGAAGGTGCAGGTGCAGGTTTGATAATTCTGGCGAGGAAGGTGCAGGTGCAAATTTGATAATTGTATTATGGAAGACGAGCATGAGCACCACTCAAGCGCGCGCGTGAGAGCGAGGTGCTTTCCTGACGACGCCCAAAGTACTGGACACCAAAACTATACACTTGCGATTAAGCTACTCCGTCTTGCGCGGACAGCTGCCCCACCCCCCCACCCCCCGCCCCCGCCCACTGCCCCCACCTGGTAGGCCGCCACCATGGCGCTGTTCTTGCCCACCCAGCAGCGGGTGGTGTGCATGGCCGTCAGCTCCTGGGTGCTGCCCACGAACTCGCGCTCCACCATCTGGAGGATCTGGGGGGGCCGTGGGGGCGTACAGGTGTGGGGACGTGTGGGTGCACAGGTGTGGGTGGTGTGGGTGTGTGGGCATGTAGGCGCGGGCATGTGAGGAGAAGCAGGCAGCAGGAGCGGGTGCTGGCAGCCGGTGGAAGCACAGAGACTCAGCACACAAACTCGGTGAGGGCATTCCCGCTTTCCGTTTCCCGTTGAGAGGTAAGAAGCGCGCAGGTGGCAAGAACTGAAGAAGGCAACCCGCGCGCGCGTGCCAGCATCCATGCATAGGCAGGTGAGAAGCGTGACACCAATCCTGAAACGCAAATCCAAGGCGCTTGCCCCACCTTGTACTGGTTGCCGTAGCACGCGTACAGAATGGAGCTGTAGTGGTACGGCCAGTCGCACGTCTGCGCGTGGCGGTACAGCGGCGGCATGAGGTCGGGGGCACGGCACGGCACGTGCGGTGAGGTGCGGTGCGGTGAGGTGAGGTGCGCATGACGCGAGGAGTAGCGTGTACATACACAACCGCTTGCAGCTGACCCCCGGGCCTCACTTCACTCCTCACTCCCCCGCCCCACCCTCCGAAACTGTCAGGGCGTGTTGGGGGCGGAATGGCCACAGGAGTGGTCCAGCACAGCCACCCACGCGCATTGGGATCTAGGACCCGCGGCCCCCTGTGACAGTCCCGCCACCGTTGGCCCTACTGCCACTGATTCCTGCTACCACTACCTCCCTGATGCCGCCGCCGCCCCCACAGCCTGGCACACGCACCAGAATGTCCTGCCCCGCGCGTTTGAGGTCCCTGCGGCCATCGGGCACGATGACAATTTTGAGGCGCAGGGGGTGGGACAAGTCAAACCGGAGCGAGGCAGCGAATAACGCGCCATGTGCTTGTGCCGTTGGCCACTTGGCTGCTCTCAGGCACAGCGCCGCCTGTGCCTGCTGGCATTACCCATGCCGCCATGCGTGATGCATGATGCTGCCGCCATACACCAGAACTCTACAGGTAGCCCTCTGCCTCCACCCGGCCACCGTGTGCTGCCACCCAGCCCCGCTCGGCCCCCATCGGCAGCCCCGCTCGGCCCCACTCCTCCCCTACCTGTACTTCCCCCCCATCGGCGGCCCCTCTCTGCCCCAATCCTCCCCTACCTGTACTTGTCCACCAGCCCCAGCTCCGCCGCCGTGATGAGCGTGCCCTTGTCGCCCACGTCCTTCAGCCGCTTCATGCCGTCATCCGTGGTGGACTCCGGCTCCACCACGCGCGCGTGCTTGTAGTGCAGCTGGCACCCATAGTCTGCGACAGCAGAGCCATGCGCTCAGTCGGCGGTGGCATGTGTCGGATGCCGTGGTGCGGTGCAATCTGGAGGCTGCAAATGCGGTCGGTGCGCGTGCGTGTGCGCGCGCAAGGAATGGCACGCAGGGCCAAGCGCGCCCGCCGAGCGCGCCACGCGCGAATTCCCAACGCGCGCCGCGCTGGTCCGTTGCCGCACGTAAACAACGCACCCGATGGCTTCTTGCTGCCTCCGCCAGGCTGCCCTGAGGCTGGCGCTGGAGCGACCTTCATGTCGCTGCTTCAGTCGCTGCTCAGCCGGGTAAAGCTACTACGAGTAGTTGAGCACACTATTTAAGGACTACCATGAATGCGAGAAAGGCTCCATTCGAAGGCCTTCGTGCCACAGTGATAACAAGTTTGGTTTGGCACAAAGCTGTCCGCCGCGCCACCTCGTATGTGTACTAGATGGAATTATGCTGTGTATAATTTAATCCACAGATACCTGGCTGAAAACATGTTGCACGAGGGGCGCAACTGCATGGAACCCGTCGACCTAAATCGCACGGCCTTTCGCCATACAACCGTTTGCACTTCACATTTGATGGATAGATTGTATAAGACAAAGAATTGCTCGTGACACGACACTTTCCTCACGTACCGAAAGGCCGAGAGCATGGCGCAGCTAAAGCTCTTGACGTTCAACACATGGGGGCTACCCATGGCCTCCAAGGACCATCCGTTGCGCCTGGGGTGAGCGGCGGGAGCGAAAGCGCTGTGGGGTTTGCTGGACTTGCGGGCGACCCGGCCACATGCTACGCTCACCCCACCCCGACATTACTCTCGCGCCATGCGCAGGCGACAAGCGGAGTACTTTCGGAACGAAGGCCGAGATCTGGTGCGTAAAGGCAGCGGCTGTGTGCCCCGGGCAGGAAGGGCCACCCCGCTGGTGACGGGGCGTGGGGAGCGCCCCATAGGCGCCAGCCCACACGCAGCTTCTGGCCAGGTCCAGACCACCGCGCGGCTCAATCCCGCAACACCCACCTCTCCGGGTTAGCATCTACATCATGAACCTTTTCCTGTTTCCCCATCTACGCCCCAAGTCTCCGCAGGCTTTTGCCTCCAGCCAAGGGGTGGGGCCTTGACCACACTACTGCACCATGCGGCCATGTTCCCTTTCCTGCCACGCCGATTCACCCCTTCTGATCTCCTGCCATTATCATCCTTGTGTTCTCACCCCCATGCCGCACCCACCTGTTTGCTACACCCCTTCTCCCGCTGCCCTTTTTCCCTCCCAGGACATCGTGTTCTTGCAGGAGGTGTGGACGCCCGAATACGTCAAGCTGCTGTCGGACGCTGGCGCTGATGCCGGCCTGACCCACATCACCACCTTTGACGGCGGCGTGTTTGGTGCGGGCCTGATGCTCATGTCGCGCTACCCTATCACCGACCTGGCCTTCCGGACCTTCTCAGTCAGGGGCGAGCCGGGCGCACTGGAGGGCGAGGCCATGGCGGGTGAGGTTGGGGGCGGAGGAGGAAAGAGACTTGACGCTGGGGAGGAAAGGGCGGAAGGGCTCAAGGCGCTAGTAGCTAGGGGCTGAAAGCCAGCAGCTGCTGTCGTTAAACTGGGAAGGGGCTCGGTGTGGTTCTAGAGGGGCAAGTCAAGCGACCAGGCATGGCAATCAAGCAGCCGTCAAAGTGATGATGTGTGGCAACCAGGATCTCGAATGGCGTGAAGCAAGGGTGCGGGCTGTAACCTCAACAATTCGCACAAGCAATTTAGCACGCTTCACTCGCCTAGCTGTGTGCATAATGTTCTGCATCCACCCATGAACTGACGCACGCTTGCGCACGCACGCATGCAGGCAAGGGCATCGGCTACGCGCGCGTGGTGCTGCCGAGCGGGTCGGCGATGCACCTGTTCAATACGCACACACACGCCAACTGGGTCCACAGCGTCAAGGCCGATGAGCAGCTGCCTGACGTCAAGGTGAGGGCCACATGGTACGCGTAGTGATTACAGGCGAGCTGTGCCCAAACACAACTTGCGGGGCTGGTGCGGCGGCTCGTGGCGGTTCTATATGCCGATCCTCTAGTAGCTGCACCCCGGCCCCAGAACAGCGCGCCCACGGATGGCTGCGGTTAATTTGCCGCCGCTTAGCCAGCCAACGCTCGTGCAGTGCGTCAAGAGACGTAGATCCGTACTCTATGCCATGTCCATCGACCACGGCGCCCATTACTTGGCTGTTGGTTTGCAGGTGCCGACGGACTCGTTTGCGCCGTTCCGCACGGCGCACATGCTAGACGCGGTGGCGTTCATGAAGCCCATCGTGGAGGCGGCGGCCGCTGCCGGCGAGCTGGTTTTCGCCGGTGAGCTACTGATAACTTACTGCGACGGCTGCGTCACTTACACAGCGATGAAGGCAGCATGGGCCACAATTGGACGTTTTTTTGCATGTGCGGTGCATAGCGGAAAGGGAACCGAAGAAGTTGGTTGTGGAAAGCAACAGTTGGTCCTGCTGTGGTCGTGCCCGCAGCTGGCGATTGGAACGTGCCGTACGACAATCTGGAGGCCTGCCTGCTGCAGTCGCTGCTGCCGTGCCTCAAGGACAGCTGGCAAGCGGCGGGCCACGCGCCGCTGGACCCGGAGGGCAACACGTGCGGCTGCCCCACCAACGTGTACACGGGTGCGTGTCAGCTCGGTGCATGCCCAAGTAGTGTGAGCAAAAACACGAGCAAACGGGTCCAAATAACCGAATTGTTAGGATTGAGTGGCGCCCGACCTATGTACGGGAGGGGCGTGATGTGAAGGCTCCGGACCATAGCGCTTTCGCATTCGCCACAAAGCGTTCGTGTGAATGGTCACCCCCCACCCCAGGCAGCATCATTGGCGGCTACGTGCCCGAGCGCATTGACTTCATCTGGACCAATGCGCACGTGCTCAGCTGTGAGGCCGTGCTGCGGCGCATGCCCGGCACCGAGCTCAACTACAGCGGTGAGTGCCGTAGCAGGGCCGGCGGGCAGATGACGTCGAGTCGAAAGCATCACGCCAGCATGCAGGGGGAGAGCGGCGCACACACACCACTTGGCACACTGGAGGGTGGACTGCGACCCTGCGAGGTTGGAGGGTGGACTTGGGTCTTGGGGGCTTTGCGGGCTGTCAGGGAAATAGGTAGTACGCCACCCGCCTCACGGGCGCTGTTCCCGGCGACTGCCACTGCAGACCACCACGCGGTGCAAGTGACAGCGGCGTGCCAGGTGGCGGCACAGGCGGCAGCGGCGGCGCCCTCGGCGCCCCAAGCGAAGGGTGACAGGTGCGTGGCATAGCGCGAACACTTGCAGCCGATGCGCAAACAAACCGCGCGTTTGAAGTCATTCCAGCCGGCATGAAATTGCTCCCTCCGCTTCTCCCTCCGCAACTTGCTCCCTCAGGGTGAAGGCCTCGGCGGCGGTGCCCTCCGAGTCGCCATCAGCCGACAGCAGCGGCAAGGCTGGGTCCAAGCCGGCGGTGCAGCTGCATGCGGAGACCGCCTCCAACACACCACACGCCGGGCACGACACCACCTCGGGCCTGCCGGGGCCGATCGCGGAGGCCCGCGTCTCGCCCACCGCCTCCTCCGGCTCCAAAGCCGCCGGCGCTGCCGGCCCGCGCGGGCCGCTGCCCGGCCCCGAGGACCCGGGGCATCCCGCCCGCCGCGCGCGGCTGCTGCGCCTGGCGCGGCGGCAGCTGCAGGACGGGCTGTCCGCCGCCTCGGTGCGCCTGCAGAGCTTCAAGAGCCGCGGCTGGCTGTCGGCCGCGGCGTCAGTGGTGGCGCTGGGCGTGGTGTACTACGGCATTATGGCCACCACGGACCACTGGGCGAAGCGGCTGTGCGCGGGCGTGGCGGCGCTGGGGCTGGTGGGCTCCACCAGCTACGGGTTGTACATGGTGCCGCTGAGCTGCATGGACACCGCGTCGCGGCGCGGGCTGGAGCAGGTGGGCCGCATGGCGGACGTGTGGCTGCGCGTGGCGGAGGAGCAGGCGCAGGCGCAGGCGGCAGCGGGCGGGGGCGCGGGGCCGGAGGGCGGGAGGAAGGCGGCGGGGAAGAGCGCGTGAGGAGCCGTACCGGTACCGCCGCAGCAGGTTGTGAAGGCCGACGTGGCCGGAAAGGTTGCGTGTACTGATGTAGGGGTACCGAATGAGATGTAAGCAGGGCAGTGCTGGGTGATGTACATTGTGAACAATTTATGTGCGCATCGTGATCACCGTGGTATTGGTTCGACATTTGATGGGATGCGCATGTCCCGATGTGACTGGCATTCGAGTTTGCACCATGGTTGTCGTGGCTAGTTCTGAGCATGCATTGACTCTCCGCAGGATCACCACAATTGAGGTGCCCTCACAACTCATTGCCGGTGTGGTAGTTTGGTGGAGCCGCTGCCCTGATGAGATTGTCAGCAGTACAAGGTAGCATTGCATGATGCCTTCGCGTGTGCGTTTGCGAAGGGGCAGGCTTGAGTCTTGGATGTTGGGGTTGGACCTTCCAGTGCGTGTGCCCGCTGCAACCGTATGAAGAAAAGGGACTGGGTGATACAAGAAGCCGTTTTATTTATAAACAAAGCACGTATTGTCATCCGCGCTGCACGTTCATTATGGTGCGTGGCGAAAGCACGGCACAGCGGCGTGTGCTGTACGGCGATGGTGCATTATAAACCCCGGTGTAGTGTTTTCACCACGCTCGTCGCTTCCGGCACCTTACACCTGTATCACTTGCATGAGCCGGAGAATGGCAGATACACAAGACACTTGCAAGCCCGAAGAGAAGCCGGCTGTAGACGCGAAGCAACATGACGATGTCTACGAGGCCGTTTTCGCGCTCGTTGGGGGCAAGCAGAAAACGGAGACGTATGAGGACCTTGCGAAGGTGCTACCAGCAATCAAGGATACGGACCCGGTGGAGCTGAAGGAGCTGGTGCGTGCAAACTCTCGGCGCATGTGAAGGAGTTGCACAACATCCCTGTGCTGTGCCGTAGGCTGCCCGGAAGGCACTTCAGGAAATGTTCAAGCCTAAAGCTGATCCTCTGCGGCTGGAATATGAGCAAGCCGCGGCCGAGGTGCGCTTCGACTTCCTATTCCGGCGCTTGCAGTTCCTGTAACAGCATTATTTATTTTCTCTAGGAGGATGTGGACGATCTGTCGACCGAGGACGGCACAGAATGGCTCCAGAGCAAGGGGCTCGCTGGAGGAGACGATGAGGCAAGTCTGGTTACATTCGCGCGGGAAGGGAGCGCCCGCGAGCAGCCGAGCCTTACCCGTGACCACAACATGAGAGCGAGATAACCAAATTGGTTTGCGCAGGAGCTCGACGAGAACGGTATCCCGGTCGTGAAGCTCACGCGTGCCAGCAGCAGCTTCATCTTGGACGGTCCTGGCGACGTCAAGGTGCGCAGAAGTGCTGGCCCAGAAGCGAGGGGGCGGGTTAGGTTGTTCATCAGAGGTGGGCGCCAGCGTAGCCTGCAGGAGAGGGCCCCGTGGTGGGGCCGGGAAAGTGGACACGGACCTTCTGGGCATGAAAACACGGGCATGCCCGCGACCTGACATGCGCCCGGCAACACCCTTGGCAGGTCGACAACTTCACCCCTGAAGGCGAGGACGTGGACTTCACTGTGTTGCAGGCCGCAACCTCCGGCTCAGTGCCTGTCGCCGTGCCCTTGGCGCCCGCCACAGCCACGGCCGCCAGCAGCAGCAGCGGCGCCGGTGCTGCCAGCGCCAGCTATGTGCCTTCAGCCATCGCGCGGGCTGCGGCCACAGCCACCTCGGCCACCGCCAGCAGCAGTAAGGCGTCCGGTGCCAAGGCGCCGGCAGCGCCGGCCGCAACGGGGCCGGTTATGACGCTTGAGGACGAGTTGAAGGCGCTCAGAGGTGGGCCTGGGTAGGGGGTCGGCCCGGGTAGGGGGCGATTGGGGCCTCTCAAAGTACATGATGGCGAGGGCACGTGCCGGTCGATTGCGGTACTGCCAAAGTCCTGCCTGCCAACAAGTTACCGTATCTCGCGGCCGATGACGACTGTGCCTGTGCCTCATGGTGCGTGATTCTTGCTCCGCAGCGGCGCGGAGCACTGGCCAGCAGCCCTCAGCCGCGGCAGCCGGCGCCGGGAGCGCCAACGGCGCTGCCCCTTCGGACTGGCAGGTCTCGGACGTTGCCGCGGACGACGAGGACGCTCCGGAAATCATCATTGAGCCAGCCGGGGCCCCGGGCGGCTCCCGTCGCGCCATCCAGCGCTACAGTGCCAGCAACGCAACTGTTGTCGACGGCGCAGCTGTGGGGCCGGGGACGGGGGCAGGGACAGCAGGGCCGCCTGGCGGGGCGGCGACAGGCGCCAGCGCCAGCACCGCCGCCGGTGCGCCTGGGGCGGCGGACCCTGCGGAGCCCAGCTGCCTGCCCGGGGAATGCCAGGTAAGGTTACGCGGCATGGTTGCGAAGTGCTCCTATAGGTGTCGCATATGCCAGGGCAAGGCGGCTCGGCTCGGTTCGGCTCGTCTGGGCGGGGCGGGGCGGGGTGGGGCTGGGCTGGGCTAGGCTGGGCTGGGCCGGGCAGGGCTGGTGGGCCGAGCTGAAATCAAGCAGTGCATGAAGTCTGCCGTGCGTCAGGATCAATCTGCTCAGCCAAGTATGCCTCAACATGTTCCCCGCTCAACCGCACGCCACGCGCGGTCTGTCGCAATGCACAGGACACGACGCGGGAGGACGCTGTGTGGCGGGCGATGCACGGCGGGGATGACGGCCGGGCGCTGCTGGAGCACATGGGGCTGGGCGGCGGAGCAGCAGCAGGTGAGGGCGGCAGCAGCGGGGTTGGTAGGCGGTGGGGAAGGCACGGCAGGGCGGCGGGGAGCCGGCGCAGGAGTACAAGAAGGTGAGGCAGGCAGGCAGGCTGGCAACTGAGCGGTGCAAGAGTTAGGCATGGAGGCTGAACACGCACGGACGGCTAGGCAACTTACATTGCTCCCGCGCGTCGCTCTCTGCCGAAGGGTCAGGAGACGAGTCAGCTGGGGAAGAGGAGGCTGCGGCCGGCACACGGCCACAGGAGCACAGCAACGGGGACCGCGCCAACAGCCACGCAAAGGCTGATGGTGGCGATAGCGCGGCATCCTCGTCAGGAGTCGATGTGCAGGGGGCGCCTGGCAGCAGCGCACCGGCGGCGGCGGCAGCACCAGATGCAAAAGCTGCTGCAAATGCCGCTGTCGTCGGACAGCCAGCGACGGCGGCTGGCGGAGAGTTGGGGCCTGTGGCTAGCGCCGTTGCCACGGTAGCGGCAGCGCACGAGGCCGGTGCGGCCAGCACGGCACCGGTACAGCAGCAGCAGCAGCAGCAAGAGCAGCAGCTGGTGCTGCGCGCGACGGCGGCGCGGGCGGGGGCCGACAGCATTGGCGCATCAGACAGCGGGCCAGTGTTTGAGGAGGTGGAGAAGTTCAGGTGAGGCCCGGGGCCGTGGCGGCTAGGCGCATGGTCTGTTGCCAACTAGTCTAGGAGGATCGTACGACCAGGTAGCGTAGGCCAGCCAGCTAAATGCCAGCATGAGGTGCGAGCCGCGAAAGTCTGAAGCCATAATGGACCAGGACGTGCTCACGCGCATGTGTCTGTACACGCATCCGCACACGTGCCGTACGTGCACCCTGCCGGCTGCGTACGGCCCTCGAGGCCTCTCACCACAGGGGCTTCACTCCTTGCCGCCCCTCTGTCGCCGCCCCTCTGTCGCCGCATGCAGCCTGGACCCGGACTTCGACTACGACAATGTGGTGCTGACGCGGCGCGAGTTCCCCTACACCATGCTGGGCGCCTTCGGGCGCGCCGGCGCCGACGCGGCGGGCATGCCGGCGCGGCGATAGCGGGGCAGCGCAGCCCTTGCGCGCCCATGTGGGGACGGGTGTGCGATGGGACAGTCTTAAGGCAGGTTGGTGAAGTCCCACAGGTTGCAGCTGATTCCCAGGCCCCAGCAGATGGCAAACAATATGCAACGGCAGGGCAGGGCAGGAGTGCGCGCCTGGTCGAACGCTGGAGTTTGCTGACGCGCATTCCTCACGCTCCGGGCCCCATGTGGTGAGGGGAGCGGAGCAGCCAGATGAATGGACTGGGATCGGAGGGCGGAGCTGGAGTACGTGAGTACGGAGTATGGTGGGGCGTCCACGGTAGTGGACAACGGAGTGCGGTACGGTGGAGGGCGGCAGTGGGTTTGGCCCGCCATCTCAGTCGTCTGTGGTGCCGGGTTGCGTCCGTTCTAGGCGTGACGGTGACGGGAGTGGCCATGGGAGCAATCAGGCAGACAAGCTGGTGAAGAGACAGGCATGGCGCTTTGGGTTGAGTGTGGCGGGGCTGTAACGTGACATGGGGGCCGTACAGCGAGAGGGGGCAAGAGTTAGAGAGGAGAGAAGGTGGCGCGTTGCGCGCGCTGAGGGCAGCACATCTGTTTGTTCTGGAGATACATTAGATGGTTGTATTGTCCCACGTTGTCCCACGTTAGGAGGTTGTCACACGAGGTTGTCCAGCACTTGAGCTTCCTACCGCAGCGCTTAGCGCCGTCCTTTCCTGACGTCCTTTGCGGCTTTGCGCAGACATGGGGGACGCCGCACACGCTCGTAGTGCACTCACAGTCGGCGCGATTTTTATCGCTGCCCACCCGCCCACCCAGTCCCACCCCGCCTCTGTAAACTCAGTAACTTCAGGATCCCCGAACTCAAACCAACCCCCCCCTACACGTTCTTGCCGTGTCACCGTGCTCCGTCCGCTGGTGCAGGGAGGCCCCTTGGCCAGCCCCGTCTCATGTTCGCATTCATGACGCACCATACATTTACGCTGCGAGTAGCAGGGTAGAAGCCCGCCGGTGTACCCTTGTCGACGCAGTAAACGTAGTCACACGACACTGACGGCGCAATTATTGCATGAGTGCACGACAGATGCAAGGCGAAGACGCGCAGGACACAATGCAAGGACCTGTTGCTGCAGCTGCTGCCCGGGCCCCATTGCCCATGTAAAACTCCCACTGTCACCGCGTGCGCAAACCTGTCAAGCCCATACCCGTCCCAACCCATACTCGTCCCAAGGAGAGATTCAGAGAGCTTTGGTTGCATCAGATCCGAGCTGCATTACAGCAATTGGGTTCGCTTCCGAATTATAAACCGGGGCTTCGGGACCCCTGCACCTCCTGCTCCACGCTTTCATCTCACATCGCTCGTCCCTTGCCACATCGGGCTCCTCCTGCTGCTTCCGAGAATGTTTGGATACAGCATTTATGCGGTAGTCAGCATCAGTCATCAGAGTCATGTACAATCCATTCAGGTCAAAGTCGGAACAGTAAAGACGCCACGGTCTAAAGAAGTCCGCAGTCCTAGTCAGACGCTGCGCTCAAAATCAATTTGCAGGACGGCACTCAGTCCGGCCGCTGCGGCGCGCTACATCCGCTCTTATGCAGGCAGCAGGGAAGGCTGACACCGCCGCACCCATAACGGCCACGGCAACCACCGCGGCACAGGCATCGACGAGACAGCCCCACACGCCAACACTGCACTATCCGACAGACGAGCACATGTGGTGCATGGTGTGCGCAACAAGACATACGCCGGCGAGGCTCGCAAGCATGCATGCAATGCCTCACCTCAAAACCCATGCACCTCCACGTGGCACAGACCACCACCGACTCCGCTCTCGCACATGCACCCACGACGCTCACAAAAATGATACAAGGCTGACGCAGAACGCGCCCCCATGATACCCATTACACCCACACGCCGCGCCTCGGCTCGCCAGCAGCACTTGCTCCGGAGCCTTGGCCTTTCGAGCTAGCTCTCACCACCCCATACCAGCAGCAGCTGTTATTGACATGTTGTTAGCACGCCAGGAGAGGCAGCCGCTTAGTTCTTGGGGGCCTCGAAGGAGGGGTGCACGGGCTCGGGCGACTCCATGGTGGGGGCATTGGCGTCGCGCTCGACGGACAGCAGGCGGTTGGGGTTGTTGTCCAGGCGGATGCGCGACTGCCAAGTGGGCCACTCGAACGAGTCGGACGAGGCGAAGACGGGGGCGTAGCTGTTGCCGTCCTCCATCAGCTGCGAGCCGCCCAGCTTGGTGACCAGGTACTCCAGGGGCACCTCGGAGATGACGGAGCCGCGCATGCCGGGCTGGATGTGCTTAGGCTCGAAGCCGTTGAGCGAGGCCTGGGCCATGGTCTGGATCTGGCGGGGCGACAGAGCGGGCACCTGGGGCAGGTCGATGTAGGTCTTCAGGCCGTTGACCACGGTGTAGCACTTGGCGGGGGCCACGAACTCAATGGAGGCGTCGCCGGAGGCCGACAGCTCCTTGCCCCAGTTGTGGATCTGCACGCCGGTGATGACGGCGTAGTCGGCAACGGCGGGGTCCACAGCCTTCTCAATCAGGTACTCCAGGTCGTCGGTGATGGTGCGCTCAGCCACCGAGGTCAGGCCGGGCAGGTCCAGCTTGGACACGTCCAGCTTCTCGTAGCGCACGCGGCGGGCCAGGCGCTGCTGCAGGATGGTCAGCTCGGGGTCCAGGGGGTCGTGCACGCCGGGCACCTGGGCAGAGGAGGGCAGGCGGGGGCAGGGAGGGAGAATGGGTCAGGCGCAGACAATGGCGGTGGTGCTGGTGGAGTTAGGAAGGCGTTAGCTGTGTGCGAGAGCTGATGGGCGGCTAGCGCCGCAGCAAGCGGACAGCAAGCTAGGGATTGGCAGCACGGGGAAGAATAGCTAGCTGGCCTTCACCAGCGAGTCCATGCTGGCTGGTCACAGACTGCTGAACGCCAGGACCCGAGACAGCCACTGGTACACCGACAACCTCTGACGAGTTGCGCTTGCTCTCACCTTGCAGGACTTCTCAACGCCGTCCACCTTGAAGGCGTTCAGGATGGCCAGCAGGGCACCGCAGGCGCAGGACTGCTTCGGGCGGCCGGGGCGGGACAGGGCGCCCATCTCGCCCTCCGAGTTGATGGCAATGTGGGGGAAGGCGAAGAACACGTAGCGCTCGCGGCCACCCTGAGGAGGAGAGGGAGAGGAGGGTAGGGGGAGGGCTGGGTCAGAAAGGGTGGTGGGGTAGTGCGTAGTGGCTGACAAGCCGGCGAGGAGAATGGCTGGCAAACACACAGGCGCGGTGTGCGCGCAGAAGCTGTGCGGGCATCCACGTTCTGGTGCATACGAGTGAAGAGCTGGGGACGCTTGGGGCCGAGGAGGCAAGAACTCACGTTGCACACGGGCGAGTGGGACAGGCCGGCCTTCATGCCGGTCACACCGCAGGTCAGGACACCGCCCAGACCGTTGGTGTTGAACGAGGAGCCGAAGATGGCCTCAATCTTGTCCTTCAGGACCTGGGTGACCTCATCACGGCACAGGTTGGTCATGGCTGTGGGGCAAAGGGAAGGGGGAGAGGGGGAGGGCGAGGGGATAAGAGGCGCGCAAGCCATCGCCAGAAGCTGTGGGAGGATCTGTGCGGTTCAGTGACAGGGCAACCGAAGACTGGCAGAGCGACAGCTTACCGATGGTGTTGTCACCAGTGAAGCCGAAGCCAGCCAGAGCGACCTGCAGGAAAAAGCGGCGACGTAAAGGTGTCAGAATAACCCCAGGTCGCATGCGCGCACCACAACCGCAGTTGCGCCTCGCTCACCTCAACACGGCCCATGAAGTCATCAACGCCCATGGTCGAGGGGAAGTGCCTGTAGAAGAAACACAAAGCAGAGTCGCTCAGATAGGGACTTGAGCAAGGAAACATGTTCACACCCATATGCCGCTTCACTGCAATTCCTAGGCCAATTGAGCGCATGTCTAAGCTTACTTGATCAGCTCGGAGTGGCGCTGAGCGAAGGTGCGCTTGTGGGCCACGGCGGGGGCAGCGCCATTCTCGACGGGCGCGACCGCGGTCGACGCAGCCTGAGCCTTCACCACCACGGAGGCAGCGGACTTCTTGACCGGGCGAGCAGCGTAAGTCGCGCGCACGGGGGCCGAAGCCACACCGCGGCAAGAGGCGCAAGGGCACGAGGCCCTGCAAGCGGAGCGAGCAGTCTGGCGCGAAGACAGAGCGAACATTCTTGCAGAGTTTTGGTTATGGAAGGAGAAATAAGTGAAGAGGCAAATGTATTGCTATGTATGAAGCACACAGACGAATTGCTCACTGAATGTGCCTGCAAGCTGCGACCGTTTCGCCTTAAGTCGACCTGGGTGGTAGGCTTTGCCGTACCTTTGCTCGACCTCCAACAGCCGGAACCTCGCACCATGCTTCCATGCCTCCGACGCAATGCATGAATGGATTGCACCCCTGCATGGTGCAAATGCGCTTGCGCCCGCGAATGCAGGCCGCTCATGGGGCAAGCTGACGTCGCGGACATGCGAGATGTCGCGGGGCCGGAGCGGGCGCGACAAACTGTAACACCTGGCCAGGGGGGTAAAGGGGAAGTAACTCGGCCACTTGAGCGTGTGGGCAGGGTGCGTGCTGGGCTGGCTCTAGGCCCGCAGAGTTTCTTTACGACGCGACGCCTACTCGGTGCCGCGCCCCCTGCTACGTGTGCAATTGTGGCCGGGAAGGCCAGCGCGCGCTTTAACCCTAGAATCTGGCAGCTCAGCCGTCGGTTGGGTCCTTGGTTCGTGTAAGCGCCCTCGGCCCCCCCCAAACCCCCTCGGCCCTGGCCATATCCTCCGAGCCTGTGAGCCTTTCCAAGCGAACACGCCCAACGGACTCCAGTGGAGCTCCAACCCGGCCCACACCCGGTCCGTTGCAGCTAACTGCAGTGGCAGACCAATGTGCACGACAGCACATGCGCGCCTCTCAAAGCCCCGCTACGCCCACGGCCCCGCCCCGCCACCCCAGCCACCCCCGCCGGCGCCCCCCTTGCCCTTGGCGCCCCCATGGACCTGCACGTGCCGTCGAGCATGCCAAACCTCATCAAGCCCCCGTCTCCTGCTCCCAAACACAGTGGCCGAGTACCATGCGACTCCCAGCCAGGCTGTGCCCCAGTTGTCCCAAGCGCCGCATGGCGCAAATCTGATGGGTCCACGCCCGCTCCAGGGGATGGCCTGGGCCAAGCCACCTGGCCACCTGGCCACCTGGTAAGATGCTTTATTCTAAGGGGGGGTGAAGACTGCCGGAAACTTGCCCCATCATCGATATCTACAGAGCTTAACCAGAGCTTCGCAGACGCACTTGTGCCCAGGTCCCCACAAGCAAGTCGACACAGCAAGTCGACACATGCGAGTCGACACGTGCGCTTCACATGGCGGGACCCTCGAGCGATGACGCGCGTTTATCACCCCAAGTAAGGGGTGCTGATGCTCACTGTCCATGAAACACATGACGCAGTGTGCAACGGGGTCCTTGCCAGGGGGTCGAGGGATTTCCATGAACGTGCAGAGCTGGCCCGGATGGCACAGACAGACCTGCTGTAGCACGACTGCCTGCTGTAGCACGACTACTGCTCCCCTTCCCTGGACTCAAGGCGTGCCGCCGTGCCGCCTGCTGCACCGCCGACGGTCTGCTTTCGCCCGGTAGGCCCCGGCAGGGCCCTTCAGACCAGGCCCCTTTTCACCACTGCAAGACTGGGGGTAGAACACCCGGCTGCCACCATAGGATCAGGAGCACCAGGCGGCCCACACGCTTGAAGGCACGGGGGTGCTGTTGTGTCGCCCCCTCTTCTTGGCGCTTTTTTGAAAGAGGGCGGCGTCTCGCACAGCGCACTGCCCCCCGGCACGGGGCGGCGTGCCCTGCCTGACTCCCGCCAAGCCACGCCAGCGGATGCTGCAGGAGCAACGTGCCTGCACAGGAACACAACATGGGCGTGAAGGGCATGGGCCCAACGCAATCCGCGCAGGACAGAACCAAGCTCTGCGAGCTGTGGTGCAAGGGCCAACATCCGCGGAAAGGTGTCACCAACTGGCTGGGGCACAAGGGCAGTGTGTGGAGATCGACAAATGCCGTTTGGGCCTTTGAGGCCGTTTGCTCCTTCTACCTGCTTCTGCAGTTCTGCTCCGTCCGATACCAGCGCCGTCGGGTGGCGACAGGCTCAGTACCAGGGACCCGCATGTACAGTTCGCGAGCAGGTGCAGGTTGGTCTTGTGGCACGCTGCGGCCCGTGTGAGGCGGTGGGGCGGTGTGGGGCGGTGTGGGGCGGTGTGGGGCGGTGTGGGGCGGTGTGGGGCGGTGTGGGGCGGTGTGGGGCGGTGTGGGGCGGTGTGGGGCGGTGGGGCGGTGGGCGATGAAGTGTACTGGGCAGAAGGAGCAAGCGCGCTGAGGTGAAGGCAAAAAGCAGCAAGAGTCGCCGGCAGTGATGCCCTGGGCATGGCATGAACGGCAGGAAGAGGATAAAACCCTCTTGTAGCGCAACGTACATCGAGCACCGATTGCTGGACCTCGCACCCTGTGTCCATGCCGCCGCTTCCGACGCAAAATGTATGATTGCACCTTGCCACCCTCCTACCCTTCCACCCATCGCACCTGCGCAGGTAACGTAAGTGACCTGGACTATATTGAACTGCAGCGTAGCGTTGCTGGTGCGGCGCAAGGATAGGGTGCAGCCTGTAACACGGAAACCCGGGGGTTGTCGGAACTGGAAACCCGGCACGGTCGATGCGAGTCAGCCGTCCCTCTTTTGACAGCAATGTTGCCGCGAGGGCTTGTACATATCTGTAACACTTCTTTTCCTCGATAGCTTTCTCCATGCGCTGAAGCATAGGCTAGCCAAAGTGCGCGCAACATCTTGAGCGCGCTGATGTCGGGCTCTAAGTATGAGCCACTTGCGACTAGCGCTGCGGAGGTAGAAGATGCAAAAGGGTACAAAGCGTTGTCGACGCCAGTGCAAAATGCACCGGTCCGAGCGTCGGTTTGGTTGCTGCTGGGCATTTGTGTGCTCTGGCTCACCGCCTCCAGCACCATCATCCTTGTTAATAAGGTCATCATGGTGAGTTTGTCCATCTTTCAAGGTGTGTGCGGGCGTCGCGGTTGCGTCTGGGCTGCTGGGCAAGCGGACACCCGCGCTCGTCCAGTCGTCCCCCAACTTCCCCCTCCCGTAAATTAAGGCTGGGCGGCTGAGGTCCGCGGCTACATCCGGCCGCCCTGAGACACGGCTGGGCGCCCGCTGCATCGGGTGGCACCCCCCTGCCTGGGTCCCGGTCCATTTCTGTTCCCACCCCCACCCCCTCGCTCCGTGCCCGCCTGCCCCACGTGCGCAAACCCGCGTGCCGCTCCCCCTCCCCATCCCCCAGGTGGACCTCGACTTCGGCTACCCCATGGCAGTAGCCGCCATGGGCATGGGGTTTGCCAGCATTGCCACGTGGGTTTGGTGCGACCTGCTGGGCATGGTGCCGCCGCCCGACAACATCACCACCACCTTCTGGCTGACGCGCGTGGTGCCTATCGGCGCCATCGGCGGTCTCACGCTGTGGCTGGGCAACACCATGTGAGGAGGCGGGGGAGAGGGGAGGGAGAGGGGGAGGGAGAGGGAGAGGGGGCAATGGCGCAGTATTGAGGGGGAGGGGGAGGGGGAAGGGGCAACGGCGCGGCTTTGATATGTGGCGCGACGGTGTCAAGCTGGCCCGGGGCTGTAGATCTGGGAATCCGCGGCGATATCAACACCAGGGCCGCTGGGAGAACCGTTAGGAGGGCCAGAGCGCGCGGGAGCCAGTGAGCGGCGGGGCTGGTGCCAACACGCGGCTGGGGGGCGCCCATGCACTTGCGGCGGTGTGCGTGCAAGGTCGGGGCCGAGCGGGCGCAACACGCGCACACACACTTTACCAAACGATGCACCCCCATTCAACCACCCCATTCAGCGGGTGTGTTAATAAGCACAAGGGAAGCAACTGGGTGTGCGTGTGTGTGGCTGTGTGCGTCGTCTCACGCTCCCGCAGGTACTTCTACCTGACAGTGGCGTTCATTGAGATGTCGCGTGCATCCATGCCCGTGCTCACCATGTTTGCGCTGTGGGTGACAGGTGGGTGCGGATAACAGCAACAAAGGCAGTGTGTTGCGAACGCACAAGGGAAATGGGGGAGCCGGCCGCAGCTGGTATGGGAGCAAGTGTGGCCGCGTGTATTGTGTCGGCTGTGGTCAGCGGCTGAGCACCCGACCCTGCGTGGTTGCCGCCCCGCCCCCCCTTCTCCCGCCCTGTGGCCGCAGGCATGGAGTTCCCCACGCAGCAGGTGGTGGCGGCGGTCAGTGTGGTGGCGGTGGGGTCGGCCATCGCGGCTTACGGCGAGGTGCGGAACTGGAGGGGGCGGAGGATAGAGGGCGGGTGGGCTGGTGGGCTTGGATGGTGGGCTCGGGAGGGCGGGTCAGCGGGGGCAAGTGGGGGGGGGGGGTAGCCATCCATGGGAGGGGGTAGCCATCCATGCAATATAGGGGTGGGGTTAGCTTAGGTGGGCTCGCTCGCACACGGACATCTTGGGCCGTGTTAGCTGCACATGGACGTCGTGGGCCGTGTTCTGGCATTTGCGACCCGTGCTGCTGAGCAGCACACTGCACTGCACACAGACACACGCACTGACCTGCCGATGACCGTGCTCCATCCCACCTGCTCATAACGGTCCTGCGACACTGCTGCTATTGCTGACACTACTACACCCTTAATTCTGCTGATACCGATACTGCTACTGCCGCTACTGCAGATCGCGCTGACGTTATTTGGTGGGCTGCTGGCGGTGGCCAACCTGTCCATGGAGAGTGTGCGCATGGTGATGACGCAGTTCCTGTTGGTGGGCTGCAACATGCACCCGCTGCAGGTGGGGGGTGGGGGGGAGGAGGGAGGAGGGAGGAGGGAGGAGGGAGGAGGGAGGAGGGAGGAGGGAGGAGGAGGGAGGAGAGTGTCATGCCACCAGCCACGGACCAGTGTGGCCAACGTCAGCAGCCGGAAGACACGGGACACAGGGGGGCTGTCCGTGCGGTGGGGTCGTGCATAGACTGCACTGCATCACTGCTACGTCTGGCACTTGTGGAAATGCCGAACCGCTTGCACACGCTCTGTCTCACACGTGCTCTCGCTCCTTCACTCACACTCACATACACACACACACACACACACACACACACACACACACACACATATACACACACACGCTCGCACACACGCTCGCACGCAGAGCCTGAAGCTGACTGCGCCCGCCACCACACTGACGCTGGTGGCCGGGTCGCTCATTCGCGAGCTGCCCGACATGCGGTCCAGCGGCGCCTTCGACATAGTGCGCAAGTGCGTGCGCCGTGTGTCACATAATCACAACGGGAGAGGGTCGCTTGATTGTGATGAGGGGACGTGAGTTCGTGTACATGTGTTTTGAAAAGGTTCGTGTACATGTGTGTGTATGTGTGTATGTTGGAAAAGATAGGGCAAGCGTCATGGCACTGCGTCCCATGTGCGCTTTCTTTGCTCTGCATGTTTTGCGTTGCTGAGCGCATTCACCCACCTCCTCACTTCCTGGCCTCCTCCTGCCTCTTCCTGCCTCCTGGTTCTGCCTCGTGACCCGCTGCCCGCTGCTGCTGCCCCCCGCTGCTGCTGCCCCCTGCTGCTGCCCCCTGCCGCCTGCTGCTGCCCCCCGCTGCTGCCCCCCCGCTGCTGCTGCCCCCTGCCGCCTGCTGCTGCCCCCCGCTGCTGCCCCCCCGCTGCTGCTGCCCCCTGCCGCCTGCTGCTGCCCCCCGCTGCTGCCCCCCGCTGCTGGCCCCTGCCTCCTGCCGCTTTCAGGTACCCGCTGCAGTTCCTCCTGGCCGCCTCCATGGGCCTGGTGGTCAACATCCTGGCGGTGCTCATCATAAAGATGAGCAGCGCGACTACACTCAAGGCAGGTGCCGGGGTGCGGCGGCGCGTGCACTGCATCACCCTTTTGGCGGATGCCGGTGAAGCACGTGACATTGTGGTGGCCGTGGGTGGTTGTTGGGAGTAGTCGTGCAAACAGGGCGCTCTGTTTGGCGCATGTCCTCAACGCACCAGCTACAGCTTGACCTCGGACGACATCGCCGATCAGCCAGTTTGATCACGTGATCTCGGGCTCATCTGACCTCATCGCCGCCTCGGCCGCGCTGCCTGCCTGCCTGCATCTGCCCGCCCTCAGGTGCTAGCTGCCGTGCGCGGCCCCATCGTGGTGCTGTTCGGCGTCATGATGTTTTCCGAGCACGTATCGCTGCTCGAGTTCTTCGGCTACTCCATGTGAGCGTGTGCATGCGTGTTACAGAGAGCACCCGGAAGGAAACACGCAAGCTTCGTGTGTGCGGTCGGGCGTTTATGTTTACGTGCGTGTGCGTTTGCGTTTGCGTGTATATGTGGCGTGTGTGTGGTGTGGGAGTGGGTTTGGGACGTTGCATCCACCCACACCGCATCACGCCGGCCTGCCTGCCCTGCAGTGCGCTGGCGGGATTCGTGTGGTACCAGTTTGCCCTCAGCAACAAGTCCGGCAAGCCCACGCCAGGCGGCGGCCACGTGCACCACCACGCCGCCGCCGCCAGCACCGCAGCCGCCAAAGCGGCAGCGGCGCCGCTTCTCGGGGGCGCCGCAGACTTGGAGAAGGGCATTGGCGGCGGCGCCGGCATGCGCGCGGTCCGGACCGCGGCCGGCGGCGGCACCTCGCCGTCAAAGGAGTAATTTGCGGATGGGGTGGCGGTGGGAAGCTTGTTTGTGGTGCTGTGGAGGTGCATGCGGGTTAGGTGCCGCATGCCTGAGACCAACGGATACGGAGTGGACTTGTGAGGGTGTGGTGCTGAGGAGGTGGTGGCGCCTGGATTCGTATGGACGGAGGGTGGGGACGGGCCGTGTGCCGGGCAGGCCATTGTCGGCGTGGAAGTGGGCTGCCTGGCTGCCAGGAGCGAGGGCTGCCCGGTCCTGTTCGCCGAGTTATTTGCTTGGTTGTATATGTGGTGCCCAGCGCGTATAGAGTGAGAGGGAGGATATTCGTGCATGGTTTAACAGAGAGAGGGCACAAAGGGAAGGAAAGAAGCAGGACGGCGCATGCGACGCGGTGCACGATGTGTGTTTCGTGCCGGCGTGGCGCCGGGGCAGATCACTGATTCGTTCATGAGCTTTATAGATGCTTAGTTCCGCATACACACTGTGCGTCCAGGTCTGGGGGGCCCTTCGGCTCAATAGTTGGGCGGGCCTGTTGCTGTCAACAGCTGTCAACAGCTGGGGGCCCAAGTGCGGCGCTACAACGTGCATGGAACGTTGGAGGTGCATACAGGCTGGTGTATAAGTTATTTGCTATCGATTGACGAGTGTGACGGACAGGCGCAGGTCGGGGATAAGGGGATTGCTTTGCCCTGGCCTCCTGGTGACAAACCGCACAGCCGCGCTCGCCGGCAAATACGGGATTCTTGGAACCGGTGGGACGAATTACAGAGGGACGAATCACGGAGGGACGAATCACAGGCGGGCATGCCTCATGGCCTCTCCCGGTCATGCTGCGTTCCTCACGCTGTGTACGGTCTTGAGTCTTGACCTGAGAGGGGGGCGGGGTATAAGGTATTTACTATCGATTGACGAGTGTGACGGACAGGCGCAGGTTGGGGATTGCTTAGATATGGGGCAACCACCAGCTCCTGGCCTCCTGGTGACAAACCGAACAGCCGCGCTCGCGCGGCAAAGGCGGGTTTCTTGGAACCGGTGGGACGGATTACAGACGGACGAATTACGGAGGGACGAATCACGTCGACCAGTGTCACCACTTAACTGACTGGGGCAGAGCTCAGCCCATCTCCCCCTGCCTACTGCGGTTGATTACGCCGTGGTGTGGAACGGTAGCCACGTGCATGTGTACCGTACAGGTATCCCCCGAGGGAGAAGGGAAAGATTGCATTAGTTACGACAATGACCAGGCGATGCGCGTCGTGAGCCATACTAAGGAGGTGGCGCAGGGCTGGGGCCTACAACCTTTCGGCGCGCATTTCAGTGCGTGTGTGTGACCTGTGCGTGCCGCAGGCCGTCGGGCGGTCGGCGCTCGACCACGCTCTCCCACCGCACCGGCACCCGTGCATGCAGGCCTCGGTGCATCAATAACAAGTGATCGTCTGTCTGGTCATCGTGCTGTTACAGCAGCGGGCGTAGTTGACTGATTGAAGGTCATCGCGCGCCCAACGTGTCGCGCCACGGCGCCACGCACACATCGAGCTGCTGCGCGGCCAGTCCCGCACGCATGCAGCACGGTGGCGCACCCAATCCCAGCTGGCAACCTGAGCTCCAGCACCGCCCTCCTTAACTACTCACAGCTACAGTGCTATACCCGTCGCGCCCACACACACGTCTGCACACAGCAACATCCATTGTAGATAGATGCGGCCCCACGGCCTACACGGCCCCGCCCCAGCCTGCACGCATCCACACACAGCCCACATGCTCCTCCGGTCCTCGCTCGGTCCCTACATGTCTGTGTGCCGAAGTACTGTGTGTCAATACCGGTATGCATGGGCTTATGTAGCAGCCGATCAGCCCCCCGTATTGTCATGAGTGCCGGGTGCGTCAAGGTCAGCGCACGCGTATGCAGGTGACGGCTCCTGGTATCCCGCGTATTGCAGCGCCTTGCCCTCCCTCCCTCCTTCCCTACCTCGGCAGCTCAGTCAGCTAGGAAGACTGGCCGCGCCCATGTGGTGGCACACCACACACCACACCACCGCGCTGGCAGGTGACGCCTCAGTGGAGAACAGACGCCGACAACCACACATATGAAGCTAGCTCCACTCAGGGTTTGCGGCGCGCCCGTGCACTGCACTGCGTCGTCCTCTTATCTACTCCTGCAACTCCCGCCCCCGTCGGTCGATTGAAAATGATAACCATGCTGCCCGCGCGTGTCCCCATCGCTGCTGGATGCGTTCCTTCGGCTGCCTACCAGGCGGCTGCATTGCACCGCACTGCCTTGCATGCCGTGTAGACAGCTCCACCCAGCAGCGGCTCTCTGCTACGGCCTACGTGGGCTCGTCGCCAGTGGACCGACCTTGGCAGTAGCATGTAGCGCTCTACAGGGTTGTGAAGAGTCAAAGGGCGCACAGGGTAATGGCACGGTTGGGGGCGAGTGGGCGTGCGTGTGCATAAGCGTGCACATGCACAACAGAGAGCCACAGTGGCGCCCGTGGGTCAGGTGTGGTGGGTGTGGGGAGTGGGTGCGGTGGGTGGCGGGGGGCGGGGAGTGCATACGGCACGCGCAATTGGACGTGATGTGCACGAGGCACGCACGCACACGCACGCACACGCACGCACGCACACGCACGCATGCGTACGCACCTACACGCACCCACCCACCCGCCTACCCACCTGCCTACCCACCCGCCCACCCACCCAACCACCCAAACGCCCGCCAAGCCAAACGCCCGCCCACCCACCTGGACAAGCAGGTAGACCAGCAGGCGGCAGCAGAACCCGGCAGCGAGACGAAGTAGACACATGTTGAGAGCAAGGAAAGCGCGTGCGGGGGAGGGCGGGGTGTGAATAGCGGGTGGGTGGGTGTGAGGGGACGACCAAGTGGGCAAGTGCGAGTCTCTGGTGGCCGGAATAAGCTACAACGATGATGATGATGATGCTGTGACAGCGATTTGTGCGGGAGGGGCGTGTGAAATCACAGTGGTGAGGCGGCTGCGGGCCAGCACGATGTCAGTGTGGTGACTGAAGACGTAGACAGGTCTGGGAGAGGACCTGGGTGCTGCAACAAGTATCCACATGCTCGCGTGAGCACGGCATGCCCACGACAGCACGCAACACGCACCACGGACAAACGTGGACGCATGCACATCCGCAGCCCACCGGCTGCGCAGTATTCCCGGCCCTGCCCGGCCCGGCCCGGCCCCGCCAAGCTCCCTCCGTCCCCCACGTGTTCACGGTCCCTCATCACCGCCACGGCGAACCATGTGTTGCTGCTCACCTGCCCGCTCTCTCGAGCAGAGTTATGGCACACCCAGGAACGTGGCCAGCTGCTGGCGCCGCTGCGGCAGATTGGTGGAGCGCGCAGTCGCCGCCGGGCCTCCGACCGCCGGCTCCGGCGCCGCCATGGCCTCGAACTTGACATCGTAGAAGTGCTCCAGCTCGTTAATGTGCGCCGCTGTGATGTTGTGCAGCAGGTCCGCCTTGCGCATGGGGAAGGGCGGGCAGGCCGGCACTGTGCCAGCGCCGCTGCCGCGCTCCTTCTTGAGCTTGACAAGCGGCGCGTCGGATGGGGCGGCCGCGTTGCTGCGGCGAGCCGCCTTGTTGTAGACCGCGTAATTGGACGCTTCCACCAGAAGATTGGCGGGCTGAAGACCGAGATGAGCGCGATGATGGATGAGAAGATTGGCGGGCTGAAGACATAGAAGCTTGGCGGGCTGAAGACAGATCAGCCCGCCAAGCTTCTATGTCTTCAGCCCGCCAAGCTTCTCATCCATCATCGCGCTCCCAGGTATGTCTTCAGCCCGCCAAGCTTCTCATCCATCATCGCGCTCCTCTCGGTCTTCAGCCCGCCAAGCTTCTCATCCATCATCGCGCTCCCAGGTATGTCTTCAGCCCGCCAAGCTTCTCATCCATCATCGCGCTCATCTCGGTCTTCAGCCCGCCAAGCTTCTCATCCATCATCGCGCTTACCTCGGTAAGTCCCCAGTTCTGGGGTCCTGGATGGGACAGGGACGGGGAAGGGGGGGGGACGAGGTGTTTGCAGGGGTGACGTCTAGTCAGCAGGCCGCGACACGTATTGGCGCGGAGTGCTGCCGCGCCCACGTCCGGACAACCGTCAACACCCCACCCCTTTCCCCACAGACCTCTCCATATGAACAATCTAAACCGCTCACCGGCATTGGCAGCCAGCGTCTGGGAGTCCTTCGCCAGCGTCGCGATGGTCTTGTTGGCCACAGGCACGCCTTTCGCTGATACACGAAGAAAGGCCAGGGCCGCAGCGTCAACAGCCCGTCAGGTTGTTCGGAATGTTTCACAAAATGCCCCTAGCCGTAAGGCTCACCCCGCGCGTCCAGCGCCTTGTAGCGCGCCATCTCGACGTCGGTGATGTCCTGGTCGCTGCGGGCAGCGACGTCCTCGACTCCGCCGTGCTCAATCTTCACGGTAAGCTCCTCGCTCAGCGGCGCGACGGAAGTCGGCATTGTCGGCCTTGTTCACGCAGTGTTTGGCACAATTGCAAGGTTTTCAGGCTCTGAGACAGCTGGAGAGCTGAGGTGCGTAAGTTATGCGTTTCTGGTTAGCCTTGGCCGTGTCTAATGCAGGAGTGCGCAAGGTAACCAGCTGGGAATCAGGCGCGGTCGCAAAATCAGACGCGAAAGCGGGAGATGAATCTTGGTCGGCTGATTTGCGTCTCGGAACGTGTGAATTTTTGCAATTTTAGAAATTTTCAGTCCAAGTCGGGCAGCGCAGCGAGCCGCACGATAATTCGGATCGCTTCCCTCGTCGTGCGGCGTCGGCGTACAACACCCACAAGGGTCCTTTATGCACATCTGTCAGCACTGCCCCGAAGCATACCTCTCCGCACTGCCCCGCCATCTCTTGGCTACTTCCTCGTTCCCCGTTTGCCCTCTGCGGTAGCTAGCCCGCCACCTGAACACTGCTCTTGCGGCGGGCAGGCGCCGTATGCCTGTAACTCCGCAAACAATCCCTGCGAACCATTCCCTCCCTCGGAGCCGCACGCTCGCCACACTCTTCTCCTGCACACTCACGCTCTGTTGCTAACTGCGCCTCGTGCCTGCCTCAAGTCCTTTCAAGTCCACGCCGGCAATCGTCAAATGTCTGCGAAAGCCTCGGCTCAGCACTTGGGCCAGAACCCTGGTCAAACGTCTATAACCTATCTTGTGGAGTCAAGTCAGGGGTCAGGTACGCGGTCTCTAGAAGAAAAGTCAAAATCAGTGACCCGGTCACGTGGGAGCGCAGTCACTCCAAACGCCCATTCCTCCATGACTACCGCTCAACCACACACGGACGCGGCTTAGTTGTGCTTGAAGCTGCCATCGCCGCCGTCCGAGTGCATCGCAAACTCCTTGGGCAGCGGCGGCGGCTGGAAGGGGTCCTCACTGAGGTCCGTCACCTGTGTGTTCGCGTGTGTTAAATTGCACAAGAAACGACACGTCAGTGTGTGTTTGTGTGTGTGTGTGTGTGTGTGTGTGTGTGTGTGTGTGTGTGTGTGTGTGTGTGTGTGTGTGTGTGTGTGTGTGTGTGTGTGTGTGTGTGTGTGTGTGTGTGTGTGTGTCGATACAACAGGCCGTCAGTGTGTGTGTCCATACAACAGGCCGCCAGTGTGTGTTTGTGTGTGTGTCCATACAACCGGCCGTAAGTTAAAATCCGCGGATCCAATGAGGCCCGGGATGAAAACATCCCAGTGGGAAAGCGCCCAAGCAAACCTCTCCTGAAGATTGGGCACTCAAACCTCCCTCTCGCAATCCCCATGAAAGCAGCTTGCGCCCGGGTGCCTGCTGCCTGTGTGTTTTTCAAGCACGGCGATGTCCCCCGCACAAGCCGCTCCCAAACAAAGACGCGCCCCCAAACACGGCCCCGCGACACTCGCCTGCTGCACAGGCGCGGGCGCCGGCGCGCTGCCGCCGAATAGCGACGCGAAGAAGCCACCTCCGTCGCCGCCGCTGGATGCCGCTCCGTCAGGGCCGGGCATTGCCATGCCGGGAGTCCCGGGCATGCCTGCGATACGCACGCAAGTCATAATACCGTGTTCGTGATGGCAAGGTTATGATAAGGTATGACGCAGCAACGACTCCGGGCCTTGTATTTCGTCTCATCCCGTCGTGATGGCAGCTTGCGCACCCAGCCCCGCCGTGATGAAGACTGCATGAGCCGAACAACACTAGGTACCCCCTCCCCTCAGGCCCTCCCCGCTGGACTGACGCCCGCCGCTGCGGCATGCCCACACAGGCACACAAACCCGACGAAAAGCCCCCACGTGACCCCCATCTAACACGGCTGGCACGGCTACCCGCAAAACCCTGACCAGGCTGGACGCACCTGGCGGCGGCATGGGGCCTCCGGGGCCCATACCCGGCCCGCCTGGCCCGCCCGGTCCCATGGGTTGCATGGGCAGGCCGGGCGGCGGCGGTGAGGTCAGTTTGGTGAGCGCAATGCCCAGGCCCTCGATCAGAGCCTGTGCACCAGCGGGAGGGTGGAAAGGAGTTGCGGTTGGGGTTAGAGTGGGCGTTTGCGGGGCAGAAGCGTGGCCAGTCGTCAAAACGCACGAAGCGTTGGGGCTGTGCTATCTATTGTTGTTGTTGGACGCCGACCGCCATGGGGCCGCCCGCCGCGCCCGCCCCGCCCCGCCCCGCCAGCCGCGCTAGTCACAGGCTCACCCACAGACCAAGCGCACACGCACACTGGAAACACAGCCTGCTGGATCTTGCCTGCTGGCTGGCTGGCTGGCTGGCTGGCTGGCTGGCTGGCTGGCTGGCTGGCTGGCTGGCTGGCTGGCTGGCTGGCTGGTGGCTGGCTGGCTCAACGGTGCTACGCAGCCACAGCCATTACCTCGATCCATTGCCGGGCTGCGCGCACCGTGCCAAACCCAACACCTTGCCTAACCCCGCCACGCCGGCTTAGCTCCCGGACGCCTCTAGCGCCCGCCCGCGCCCGGCAGGTCCTCCGCCACCGGCCCCCCCCTACACCCGGCGTGCGCCACGTCCCCTCCACCGCCTGCACGTTCCTCAACGCGCAGCGTCAAGATACGGTGCCCGGGCTATCCCACACTCACCCGCCTCGTCACCACGGCCCCGCCCAGTAAATGGGGCTTCAATTTCTCTTCTTCTCTTCCCCGTTCAACTCCCACCGCCGCCGCTACTCCCGCCAGCCCCAATTCCCTGCGAGGACCTCCCCCCTCGAAGGCGGCTACCGTCAGCACCGCCCACATGCGCAAGACCGAAGAGCTCATCGCCTTCTTTGCGGGATGGTTTGCTAGGAAACTGGGAACTCGGTGCATTTCGGGGATGGGACTAATGTCGCGTGCCACTCCGTTGTCAAGCATCGGCCACGCTCTCCTCCTCGCTCTATTGCATTGGGTTTGGTTTAGTTTGGGCTGGTATCTTCACCCCCCCCAGACACACACACTGCCACCACCCACCATCCGCCCCGCTCCCCACAGGCCCCCGCCCCACCACCCGCCACCAGCCCCGCCCCCGCCACCACCCACCAGCAGGAACCCTCCGAACATGGCGCTCTTGGCGGCGCTGCCCAGTCCGAAGCGGAGCTGCAGGAAGCCGCCCGTCATGGCACCCGCGCCGATGGCGTTCCAGGGGTCCTCCTGTGCGTCACGCAGGTGTGTTAAAGAGCACAAGGAAAGCATAGGAAGTTGTGTGTGTGTGTGTGGTGGTGGTGAGGGTGCGTGGCAGTGAGGATGTGGCAAGCGGTTGCCCTGGGAGAACCATAAAGGTTGAGAATGAGCAAGGGTGCGCAGTGGCCCTGCGGAAGGGCGCAGGCTGCGCGCGGGGTTGCCGTTGCCGGCAGGTGCTGCCGGCCGCAGCGCCATGAGCTGGCCTCCTTGGGACGCCACCGCAAATGGTGCCAGGGCTTATGAGCATGCCCGGCTGCCGCTGCTTCCCCAGTTCAGTTTCCTTGCGGCGCAATGCACTGCCGCTCGACCCCATTCCAGCCCCCATCTTGTGCCTTCACGTGCTCAAGCAAGTCTTTTCACCATCCGCTAATACATCACGCCCACTGCTCGCTTCACCGCCGGCACCCGCCCTCCTGCCCCGGCCTTCCTGCTGCTACACCTCCCAACCCACACCTCCAAACGCTGACTCAGTCTCACCTTCTTGCGCACGTACTGCAACGAGCAGTCGAACAGCGCGAACGTGAGACCCCAGTTGGCGAAGCTGCCTCCCAGGCGGGGAGCCTCGCGGCGCACGGCCTGCAGTTGCGAAACACAAGCGCGGCGAGTGACATGTCACCTCGGGTTAGGCACGGAAGGGTAGATACGGCCACACGGGACACGGCATTCGTTACGTGCACTGGGCTGGTGTGAGTGAATGGCACACGAGCGCGAAACCGCAGTTATGGGGGGGGTGAGAGGGCGGGTGGATGCAGCAGCGCGCAAGGAGCCGTGCGTGACACGCGGGGGGTATGCGTGGCACAGACTCCCACCCCACTGGGAAGCGTCCGCAAGCCCAGGCCAACCCCGCGCTTTCTAGCAGGCCAAGCTCTCTCGCGGTCAAGGCATTACTCGATGCGTAGGATATGTGCAACTCAGTCAAGCCTCGCGTGGGCTCAGCCCAGCTAAGCGAGTCGCGTGTCGGCGATCGAGCGAAAGGCGCTGATGATCATCCTCTTTGAGCTTCTCGCGCTTCTCCCGTGCGCTTTACGCAACGTTCATCCCATTTTCTCCCAATTGGGCGCACCTCAATGGCTCCTCGCGTGCGGTAACCCGAGGGGCTGTTCCTGGTGCCTTTTATGAGATGCCAGATGCCGCCGCCCACAGCACCCATCGCAAAGGCTCCACCAATATCATTGAGGATACGGTCAGGGCACGGCTCGCGCTTATGATCCACCATAGGCTGCCCCTGCTGGTTCGGGGCGTGGGCCATTTCTCCTACCACTCGCTAAGTAAAACCTGAGCAGAAGGAGATCAGATGGATAGCTTGGGCCACGATGGTGCAATACGCAGGTGTAGGGTAGGAAGAACGCGCACGTTGATTGATATCGCAAGTCCGCTTTACGTGAGCCGCTGCCCCTCGCGACCAGAACCTAAATATCACTCAGAGTGAGTGCTCAATGCGCCGCAGGGTTGCATAGGTAGGGGGGTCTCGTTCGGGAGGGTTCTTGCATGAGGATGCCCATTCGGCTTAGTAGTCCTCAACGAGTGCTTGTGCCTCCGACAGGCACATTATTGACAATACATTACTTTTAGTAGGTGTGTTTGCACATATATTTTCTACTGCATCCGAGTGCATTGCAGCCGCCGACGGTTGTCGCCCGCCTCGCGCAATTGAAGCGTCCTGCAGCTGCTTCGTCACAAAACACGTAGTGAAGCCACTGGGTATGTTCTGAGACTGTCGCAGCCCTTTCGGCGGGGCCAGAGCCACCGAGTAGCGAGCGCAGACCAGCAGCACTATGGGCTTTGAAGGCCGGGGCGGAGGCTTCGGCGGCCGCGGGCGCGGCCGTGGTGGGGGCGGCCGCGGCGGAGGCGGTCGCGGCGGAGGAGGCCGCGGAGGACGCGGTGGCTTTGGAGGTCGGGGCCGGGGCCGGGGAGGCCCCGGCGGGCGCGGCGGTGGGCTAGGAGCACGCGGGGGCGGCGTGGCGAAGAAGGGTGCCGCTGCAGTGGACGGCGGCAAGAACAAGAACCGCTCCATCAAAAACACAATCCGTGGCGTGGAGCGCCTGCTGAAGCGGGTGAGTGGGTGGTGACCTGGACTACAGGGGCAGGCTGCTGGGGCCGACTGCCGGGCGTCCCGGCTGTGTGGGGCCCGGGTGACCCCACCCCCAAGCCCCGGCCCCCGCGCCCCACACCCCACGCCCCCCTCAACCCGCCTCTTCCCCCCTCAGGAGGGCCTGGACCCGCGGGTCCGCGCCGCCAAGGAGGCGGAGCTGGCGGAGCTGCTGCAGCAGCAGGCCGCGCACGGGCGCCAGGAGCTGGAGCGCAAGTACGCCGTGAGGTACCACAAGGTGCGGTGTGTAGGTGCGTTGTGTGTGGCGGTGTGCGTGGCGGTGTGCGACACCCCCCCTGCCCGCGGCTACCCAGCGGGGGTGTGTCTGGCTGTGTTTCGATTAATTAAAGAGCAAAAGTTGGATGAGGGAGATGCGGTGCTGTGCGATGTGCGTCAAATGCGGTGCGAGGCGGCGTTCCAAGGCCAGGGGCCGGTGTGGACTGCCCTGGCGGTTGGACAGCCAAGCATTACGAAACCGTTCTTCCCGCCGCACAGGTCAAGTTCTTTGAGCGTGTGAAGCTGGAGCGAGCTATTAAGAAGCTGGAGCGAGCGCTAGCGGACGCGGCAGGCGGCGGCGCCGCCGCTGCTCCCGCCGCCGCCCCGGCGGCCGCCAAGAAGGCCAAAAAGGGCGCAGCCGCTGCCGCTGGTGCTGGTGCTGGTGGTGGCGGCAGCGAGGACGGCGAGGAGGACGGCGAGGAGGAGGAGGTGAACGACGACGCGGAGGCGGCGCAGGCGGCGGCGGACGTGGCGGCAGACCCGGTGGCTGCGGCCGCCCGGCTGGCAGGGCTGAAGGAGGACCTCATATACGTGCTTAACTTTCCCAAGGTTAGTTCTATTGGGTCCACATCACAGGGTCCTTGTTACAGGGCCCGTACTGGATTGGTAGGCAGCGGGTATGGATGTGGCGTGCGCGACTGCCCTGACCCAACCCACGCGTCACCCCAATACCCGGCCATGTTGGTTTCGTTGCAAATGCTGTTTTCGTTCCGCCTCCATCCGCCACGCCGCTCGCCGCTCGCCGCAATGCACGCAGGGTGAGAAGTATGTGTCCATCATCAAGAACGCGGAGGAGCCGGAGGCGCAGGCGCACCTGGAGGTGAGTGAGAGGGGCGACTCGTTCCTGTTCCTGTATGGGGTCGTCTGTTATGTGCACGTGAGGTTGTGGGGGTTGATGCGCTTCGCATGTTGCGTTGTATGGGTCTGCGGTATATGATACGTGCCGTAGAACAAGCGGGCAAGGTTTGGGGACCCGACTACGGAAGGCGACGTGTGTTTCGTGTGACAGCGTGCAAAGAGGAGGCAAGGGCCCTGATGAAGCTTACCCGAAAGGGCAGTACAGTTGCGAGCGGCGCCCCCGAAAGGGCGCTGCGCTGAAGCAGCATAATTCCAATGGATCCTTCTGAGCTCTTGACACCTCTGGCATCAGCTGTAGAAGTAATGCGTGTATGTTGCTTGAGTTGCGCCTTCTCATTTGCGACGCACTTGCACATTCCAATGGTTAATGGGCACTGATGAAGCTTACCCGAAAGGGCAGTACAGTTGCGAGTACATCCCGCAAGGGTGCGCGCTGAAGCAGCAAAATCCAATGGATCCTTCTGAGCTCGTATTTCCCCACTTGAATAAGCTGTGTCACACCGTGCATTGATTTGTCGCCTCGCACACACACACATGCATACCCCGATGGTTCAGGGCTTTGATGAAGCTTACCCGAAAGGGCAGTACAGTTGCGAGCTTGCCCCGCAAGGGCACGCGCTGAAGCAGCAAAATTCCAATGGATCCTTCTGAGCTCTTGGCACCAGCGGTGCTGCGCCATGCAGCCAACACCCTGCCACAGCGTGCGCCTAACTTGCACGGCTTGTCCACAACAATTTGTCCCCACGCATTGGCACGCATGGGTTACACACCCGCTGCCCAAGTTCCGGCCCTGATGAAGCTTACCCGAAAGGGCAGTACAGTTGCGAGCGACGCCCCGCAAGGGCGCCGCGCTGAAGCAGCATAATTCCAATGGATCCTTCTGAGCCGCCGCGTCCGCCGCATGCATGCCATACCGGCATGCTGCCTGCACCCTCATCGCAACATGCATTGCTCCGGTCTTACGCCAGACTGACATAGTCTGGTTTGTAATCCTGCGCGTTGCCTGCGTCCTGGCAGGCCGAGCGCGAGCGGCTGCGCGCCATCGTCCGCAAGCAGATGGCGGAGACAGCGGCGGTGACCGAGGCGGATGAGGGCCGTGCCCTACTCGGCGACAAGGTGGGCGCCGGCAGGGCAGCGCCGCAGCAACACAGAGCAATGCGCATTGCATGCGGTGCTTCGCAGCCAGCCAGCTAACTGAGTTCTTGTCAGGCCGTGACTGATGTTACAGATCTCAGTTGCAAACGTACCGCACTTACCGCAATCTACAAAACATGTGCTTTTACAGGCGCTCCCGGCCGTGGCCGCGGCTGCCGCCGACAAGCCCAGCAACAAGAAGGCGGTCGCGGCGGCGGCGGCGCCTGCAGCCAAGGCAGCCCCCGCCGCTGCTGCCAAGGCGGCCCCGCGCAAGGGCGCGGCGGCTCCCGCGAAGGCGGCGCCGGCGGCGGCTCCCTCGCCCGATGCGAGCGACGATGAGGAGGATGCCGACGATGAGGAGGACGATTTCTTCCTGGGCGGGTCCGACGGCGAGGATGACATCGCCGCGGGCGCAGCCGCGGCGGCGAAGGGCGCGCAGCCGCAGCGCCAGCAGCCGGCCGCAGATGACGACGACGACAACGACAAGGAGGAGGATGAAGATGACGAGGATGGCGAGGAGGATGAGGAGGATGAGGACGAGGACGACGATGAGGACGAGGAGGACTTGGAGGCAGCGTATCGGCCCGCGCCGGCTCCAAGGGGCCCACCGGCCAAGAAGGCACGCGTGGAGGCGCCCGCACCAGCACCAGCTAAGCAGCGGCCCGCAGCGGCGGCGGCGGCGGCGCCCGCGAAGGGTGGCAAGGACGGCAAGCCGGGCAAGCACGTTTTTGCCGCTGTGGCTGGGAGCGAGGATGGTGCAGAGGAGGACGATACGGATGACTTCTTCCTCGGTGAGGGCGAGGAGCCGGAAAATGGCGAGGAGGAGGAGGGTGTGGCGGCGGCGGCGGCGCGGTCAGCGCAGGCGGGCTCCAGGAAGCGCTTCTCCTCCGGAGCTGGGGAAGAGGAGGGCGATGAGGAGGATGAGGATGGTGGGAAGGGGTATCAGCGCAACGGCGGCGGGCGCGGAGGCCGCGGCAGTGAGCGTGGCCGCGGCAGTGAGCGTGGCCGCGGCGGCTTCGGGCGCGGCGGTGGGAGTTACGGGCGCGGTGGGCGAGACGGCGGCGGTGGGCGCGGTGGCTTCGGGCGAGATGGTGGCGGTCGGGGCGGGCGCGGGCGGGGCTGGGACGGGGGACGGGGCGGTGGCCGTGGCGGGAGAGGTGGCGAGGGTGGCGGCGGCCGCGGAGGCTGTGGCGGCCGCGGTGGCGGACGGGGCGGTTTCTCCGGCGATGGTGATGGTGGCGGCCGCGGAGGTTACGGCGGCGGCGGCGGCCGGGGAGGCTTTGGTGGCGGCGACGGAGGCGGCGGTCGTGGCGGCTTTGGTGGCGGCGACGGCACGGGCGGCCGGGGAGGGTTTGGAGGCGACCGTGGGAGGGGAGGCCGCGCTGGCTTTAGCGGCGGGCGGGGCGGGGACAGGGGGCGGCAGGCAACGCCGCCGCCGGCGGACAAGCAGCCGCTGCGGAAGCGCGCTGAGGGCGGCCGCAAGCGCCGGAAGTAGAGCGCGGTGATGGTGGGTTGGAACAGACAGGATGGCCGCCACATGCGTGCAGCATTTGCGCGTGTGCGTGTGTTGTTTGAGGACCAGCAGGGGTGCCCCTGAGGACCAGGCAGGTCGCTGGTGAGGCGTGATTGCGGCTGAAGAGAGATGGATTCGGTTCGTGTTGCGCAGCTGTCGGCTGGCCACTGGCTGGAGGCCTGAGTGTTGGGCATAGCTTTCACATACGCAGCATCATTGGCAACGACTGAGTGCCAACAGAACACTGCCGCGGGGAGATACTGGAACAGTGCCTTATGTAACAAGTCACTAGTGCGCACACTGCAGACGCAGATCTTCTATACCCCGTTGTGCCAACCGGCGCATCAGGCCTCAGATGCCACTCCACTCCTGCCTCCTGGCCTTCACACTACCGTACTCCCTTTCCTCCGCACCACACATCTATCAGGGCACGCAGCAGCAGCACTGGCACACCGCACACGCCTCTCACAAATGCTCCACCAGGATGTCATAGCTGTCACAGCTGTCCTGCCCCTCCCTGCTGGCCGCCCTGGCCCTCATCAGTCATCACCGGCGCATGGCGCCCAGCCGCGACCGCCCGCGCGGTGTGCTGCCCGCGCCCTTGGCCTCACCGCGCCCCGCCTTGCCAGGCTTGGGCTGCGGCGTGGGCGCCGGCGCGGCGGCCACTGCGGCAGCGGCGGCCATGCGCGCCTTCTTGCTACCTCCGGCGCCGCCGCCTGCAGCAGCGGGCCCCTGCTGGATGGGGTCCGCGACGTAGGAGGCCTTGCGCACGCTGCAGGTGGCGGTGGGGAGGTTGGAGGGAAGGTTGTGAGGAAGTGGGGACATGAGGGGATCGCCGGACGCTTGGATGGTCGCGTTGTGTTCGCAGAGCAGGCGAAAAAGGAGAGAAGGACACCGCCGAGCTTACACACGCCGGGCGACACACGCGCATCTAGGAAGTGCATGCAGACGCCACATAACACCCACCGGCCGCCGCGTGTCTTCTCCCGGTCCCGGTCCGACTGCTGGCTGTCAGCGATGTACACATTGGGGGCTGCAGCCGCCTCGCCGCCGTCGCCGTTGGAGTCGCGGCCGCCGCCGCCGCCGCGGCCCGTGCTCTTGCCGGCGCCGCTCTCGCCGCCGCCCGTCACGTCGTCCCCTGCGAGCACGTGGCGGCAAGCAGCATATGACAGCGTGGCCATTACGGCATCCTCCGGCTGTCTGCCTGGCACTGAGACGAGCACGTAAGCACACAAGGGAAGGCACGGCAGGCGGCGCACAAGACATTGCAAGAACCCCTCCTATCAGTGGGCAAGAGGCCAAGGATAGCAGCCGTGCACGCACCGGCCTGTTCGCTCTCCATACGGCCGCCGCGGCTCTTCAGGTCCCGGTCGCGGCCCTCCGACTCCCCGGCCGCCTCCTGCCCCTCCACCTCCATCTGCTGGTCACGCGAGCGGCGCCGCACATCCGCCCCCTCCTCCTCTTGCTCTGCCACAGCCACAGCCACGGCCTTCGGCGCCGCCTCCGGCGCTGCGGCGTTGGCCGCGGCCCCGCCCCGTCGGCGGCTGCCGCGTCCGCCCGCGCCCGCGGCCTGCGTGGTCGGCTCAGCTGCTACTGGTGCAGCGGCTGCGGCGGCTGTGGGATCCATGGTGAGTCCGTCCATGCGCTCTGCCAGCATGGCGGCGGGGTCGTTGTCGGCGGCGGCGGCGGCAGCGGCAGGTGGCGCGGCGGAGTCGACTCCACCTGTCGCCTGCGAGGCAGACAGTTGACAGCGTTAGAGGCAGTGTTGAGCAGTGAGGAGTGGGAGCTCATGTGCGTGTCACCCCATAAAGCTATCGAAGTGCCACTTGTCTGTTGTTTCCCTCTTGCCTTCCGTCTTCCTCCTGCTTTTTGGTTCTTTTGATGCCATGCGCTTCCTATCACTCTAGGTGTGAGAGATGCATGTGCGCCCACACGCACCTTGGCGTCCGCCTGCGGCGCCGACAACGGCATGACAGTCGCCGCCGCCGTCGCGGCGGCTACTGCGTTGACGCGCCATGTGGACTTGGCCCCCGGCACCGCCACCAGCACGCCCTGCTCCGCCAGGCGGCTCACGTAGCCGCCCAGAGCGCCCTGCGATGCGAGTTGGGTGTGATGTCGTGTGAGGTTACGGGGGCAGCGGGCGTCTAGCATTGGTGGCGGTGGGCTGCAGTAGTGGCATGAATGCATTCCAGCCATTGCTGCCAATCCGATTGAGTACAGCCCCGCCGATCCCGTTCCATCCAACTCATTCTCATCCAGCCTACCCGATTCAAACCACCCAGATCACCAACCAGCCAGCCAATATTCCCCTCGAAGGGCGCGCAAGGACCCACCGCACCGCACCGCTCTGCATCACATCGCACCGCACCGCACCGCACCTGCGACATGTGTGCGGCGAACTGCCTGCCCAGCTGCCGCAGCGACACCTGGTTGCGGCCGGCGCAGTAGTGCACCACCGCCCGGTAGTCGTCCGTGGCCTCCTGCGGGCGTAGGGTGTGGTGGGGGGGAAGGGAGGGAGGCTGAAGAGGACACGGGCGAGGAGGTCGGTGTGTGATGGACGCAATGGAAGAGAGGGGCGCAAGGGCAGCAACCGTGTGAATGGCGCAGACGGGCAGCAATCACACAAGCTGGAAGGAAGGCCCTCACCTCGGGCGCTTCGGTCACGTCGTCGCCGTCACATGCTGCCGCCGCCGCGGCATCCGCTGCGCCGTCCACATCCATGCAGTCAGCGCCATCGCCAGCCGCCTGCACCTCCGCCTGCGCGCCGCCCTCCTGCTTCTCCTGATGCTGCTCCTCCTGCTCCTGCAGGGCCTGCATGGCTTCGCCGTCCATGCCCTCGCCCACCCCTGCGCCCTCCTCCTCGTCCTCCTCGTCCCGCCGCTGCTCCTGCGTCTGCTGCGTGACCTGCGACGCCGGCGGCAGGCCCACCCCCTCGCCCTGATCACCCTCACCCTCTTCGCCCTCCGCCTCGCCGTCGCCGCCCTCACCACCCTCGTCCCCGCCATCGTCGGCAGTGACGCCAGCGGTGCCGGTGCCGGCATCGCCGCTGCCAACCGAGCCCGCGGAGGGCGGCGGCGCGCGACCGTGATGCAGGAGCAGCTGCTGCTGGGCGTCCGCGGCGTCGCCGGCACCGTCTGCGGCACCCGCCGCGGCTCCCGCCATCAACTCATCGTCTGCGAGGGCCACGTAAGGCGCATGAATGCCAAGCGCCTCCCAGAAAGCATGGCGGGTATCAGGCACTTGCAACACGAAGAGATAAGAGTTACCAAGACGCGTGCGGCGCGCGACTCCACACAAATAGCAATTGCCACTCACTCACCGGCCTCGCCCAGATTGAGGTCGTCATCGCACGAGTCCAGAGTGGACTTGACCTGTGCCGGGGGCAGCAGCGGCGGCGGCGGTGGAGGAGATGGCGGCGGGGGCTGGTGCAGCGATATGCGCTGACTTATCGCAGCGCAGTGGAGATAAGTCTAGTTATTGCGACGTAACTGCCGTGTTGCGTTAGAGTCACGCACGGCGCAGGACGCTCGGGTACGTGCCTGTGCATGGGGCCGAACCGAGCTGGGTCTTGTACGCGTCAGGAGCACACGGCGCCTTATCTGCCGTTGTGCTTCTGTACTGTATTTCGGATCGTCCCTCTGCCGGGACGGTGACAACCCACCCGCCCCCCCTGGTGCCGCCGCGGATTAATGTGGTGGCACCCGTGGGCGCTGCGGCGTGCGTGGTTGTCTGGACTCTGCTGCTATCAGGCACTTCACACATGCGACACACCCAGTACTGGCAGCACTTTCGGCCACTAGTGCAACCTCAACACGGGCGGGCTGGGGCGGGCACGGCGGACTTGGTGGGGTTATCGGGAGCTGCGAGGCCGGAGGTAGGAGGCCGCTGAGGGCCACGAATGAGTTGCTAGGCCGCTTGAGGCATGAGTGGAGGCTATTGTCGGTTTGAGAGATTGGGATTGTCGTTTGGGGCCGTGGCGGTTTGTAACGCTACACGGCAGTAAGGAGTCAATAAGCAGGAGGCATTCACGGACTCTCGGCAGTGGACTGTGGCATCACGCGCCCTGCATCAGCGGCCGTGGTTGGTGGGGTTTCGGTGCCGTACCTTGAGCGACACGGCGTGGTGGTCGGTGTTGACGCGGCCCACGGCCATGGAGAAGGGCGAGCGCTGCAGGCGGAAGGATGCGGAAGAGGGGGGAGGGCGGCGTTGAAGATGTGGAACAGCCGGACGGGAATGATAAGAGGCACGTGTGTGTGCTTGAGGATTGGCCGCATGCGTGTCGCGACACATGCCGGACGCCTTGCTTGGCTTGTGCCTGTCTGTACAGCCCCACCGTGCCTCCTCACTTTGCCACTCTACCATCCCTGCTGTGCTTGCCATAGCCATCCCTCCCCCCCCTGCGCTCCCCAGGAGAGCCTTCGTCACCATATCGCGTACTCACGTGGAAGTGGCCCACGCCGCTCTCGTCCACTGGCACGAAGTACGGCGGCTCGTACTCGTCGGGCGTGTGGTCCTGGTACGTCAGCTTCATGAACAGGTAGCGCTAGGGGTGGGCCAGGGAGGGGACAGGGATGCGGGCGAGGATGAGGACAGGACAAGGCACGTGAGGTGCGCGGTTGTGCGGCGTGTGGGCAAAAGCAAGCTAGCAAGGGGTTTTGCTTGGCTCGTCAAGCACAACGGGATGGTGAAATGGTCGAAATAGGGAGGGGCCGGCCGTGGTGTGCGACCCGCAAGGCCACCTGCAGTGACTGGCCCATTCCGACTTTGAGCGATTTTGGCCACCATGTCATAAGCGAATGCACACCCCAGCCCCGTAAGATCCGCAATACCGCGGCCTCCTGGTCTCCTGCTGCTCACCTCCGCCGGCACCTTGTCCAGCGTGCGGCACACCTGTACCAGCATGCGGATGAGGCGGCACACCTGGTAGCGCACCGTGCTCAGGTCCGTGCCGGCGTCCTTGCCGGTGCCGTCCTGCGGGGGTAACGCCGGGGTAATGAGGGGGTAACGAGGGGTTAACGAGGGGGCAATGAGGGGGAGTTGAGGTGGGGGAGAGCGTGGGGAAAGGCGAGGACAGGGCTGTGCGCAATCTAGGCGTTGTCGAAGGGAGGGCGCGTGCCCGACCCACATCGCCCGCATGCCTCAACCCAGGAACCATCACGCTATCCACCCCATGCCCCCAGAGGCACAGTCTGTACGCAACATCGCCCGCATCAACGGTACCCGACCCACATCGCAACACGCCTCAACTCTCACATTAAAAGGCAGCCCGATCCTGCTGCACCCCAAACCGCGACCTGTACACACCTTCTGCCTGAACTGGCCCTTGCGCTTGCCGGCGCCGGCGCCCGCCTCGCCGCCGCCCTCTCCGCCGTTGGCCGTGGCGTTGACTTCCATGGCCACGCGGCCCTCCTTGTAGCGGAAGGTGAAGATGTACTCCTGTGTGCTTGTCGCATTCGCATTCGCCAAAACAGCAATGCAGGTTCAGGTCGGCATGCAGGCGACAAAAGGTGGCAGGGGCGGGCAGGGCACGCGGGCAGGGGGGCACGCAGCCTTCGCAGACCCGCCCGAGGCCCCTGAACCTCCGTCCATTCCCATCTACCGTAACCTTACAGCTGCACCCTACTCGCACCCCTACGCAGTCCCGCTCCCTCCGCAACTCGAGCCCCTGCCCTGCCGCGTCACACACCCCCGCACCTCGAGCAGCTGGGTGCCCTCGGGGTCGGTGCTGATGCCGAAGAAGAGGTTCTTCAGGTAGCCGCGCTTGATGGAGTCGTACACGCCGCCCTCCACCCAGTCCACCTGGGGAGCGAGCGGATGGGCGGGGGAGGCAGCAATGGTGCGCGTGAGGATAGCGAGGAGGGTTCTGGTAGAAGGGTTGTTTGGCGCGCCGCCCCAGAACGCAAGCACAGGAAAGGGCGGATGATGGAGGCGGTAGTGTGAGGACAAGGGGTAGGGGACTCAGGGAGGGGCTCTTTGGCGCGGCAGCCGGTGAGAGCGAGGAAGAGCAAGCATACCTAAAGGGTGGCCCGGTGCCCGGTGCTGCTGGTGGCTGTGCAGCAGGCACACCCAATCCAACCCTAGGCCGTGGGCCGGCACGCACACGCACCAGGCGGCGAGACTCGTCACACGTGGGCAGCAGCATCTTGATGTGCATGTCTGCGTGGGCGTGTGGGGGTTAGAAGAGCTAGAACTCTCAGGCGCAGACCCACGCAGACCCCACCAGCGTAGCCGGCACGCGCTAAGGCACATACAGCCTCCCTGAACGGGCAGCCCCAAGTGGGTAGCACCCACCACATCTTCATTCTCACCCACCCACCCACCCAGCGCCCGTGCCCAGCGCCCCACCCACCGTCCAGGTTCTTCATGTCCACGCCCTTGAAGCTCTTCTCCGGGAACAGCCCGCGCAGGTAGGAGACGTGGAAGATGGACTGCCGCAGAACAGCACGGCACAATACAGAACAGGACATCACGAGACAGCGTTTCGAGGATACCAGTAGCAGCTGGGACGACTGTCAAGCGATGTGGGTCGCGGTCAACTGGGTCAACGTGAATGCATAGGCCGGAGGCACAGCAGCGTTCCTTTATGCACACAAGCGAGAGCACTCACCACCCGCAGCAGGCAGCGCACGAGCTCCAGGCTTTCGGTGTGGCTGATTGCCAGCTGCGCCTGCGCCTGCGCCTGAGCCGCGACCTGTGGCCGGCCCTGTAGGTTACGAGGGAGCAAGTGAGCGCTTTCGGTGCAAAGCGCGGATGTGGCTTTCAAAGGCGGGCCAGCGCGCAGCGCTCCACGAGACCAATAGCAGCAACAACCGGCACCGCACCATTTTGTCAGCGGTCCAGCGCCGCGCTGCTGTCAAGCGCACGAGTTGAAGGCAGCTGCAGGCCGAAAGTTGTCAGAGCCGCGCCTGGAGCTGCGCGGCAGGGTTTGAACTGCGCGAAAGCCGGAGTCGCCTGTTCGTGCGTAAGTCGCTGCGCGGTCAGCACAGTGCAGAGCTAGTGGTCGGCTGTACCGGAACGTTCAGGAATGCTGGACTGCAGCGCAGCGATGCTTGAGGCCGGCGACTGGGTTGCGGAAAGGCCTGCGCAGTTGGTCTGCTTAGTCAGGGGCTTTGGATCACGAGCGTCATGGTTTTGCTTTGCACGTGGTGGTGTGTCAAGCAGTTAGACTGCTGTGTGGCAGGACCCAGGACACGGGGATGGGGCTCCGCATGGAGGGAGGCTCGCTTTCCCGCCAAAACTTACACCATTCTCTCCTGCTCTTGCGCTCGCCGGCTCTCTTGCATTCAGCCTCTCTCGGCTCTCTTGCATTGAGCACCTCTCGACTCTCGTCCAGTGCTCACACTCTTACTATTTACTCACATCCTCCAAACTACAGCTTTGCCTTCTTGCCCGCCCCTTTGCCCAGCGCCTGCGCCCGGTCCTTGTCCTGCTGCACCTCAGCCTTGCGCTTCAGCTTCGCGACCATAGCGCGGAGGTCGGCGCCACCGCCGCTGGCGCCTGTCTGCGGCGGCCCTCCGTCGGGTCCCGCCGCGGACTGCTGCTTGCTCCCCTGCTTGCCCGCTCCTGGCGCCGGCTGCTGCGGCTGCTGGCTCCGCCGCTTGGCCACCTCTGTGAGCACCTGGTCTCTCGCCTGCAGGGAGCAGGAGGGGTAGGTTGGAGAGGGCGTCAGAGAGGCGGCCAGCAACAGCAACAAAGAACGGTGCAAAAGCACGTCCTTGATACACCCTGTCAGAGCGCCACCATACCCAGAACCCAGATCAAGCTCCCTGTTCCAACCTTCCTCAGCCCCAGCTCTCCAGCCGAAAACCGGACCCCATGCACACACGCGCCCCACAAGCCCTCACACCGCATCGTCACACACTGTCTCGCTTATGTTCTTCCCTCTCTGCTGTCTAACACGCACACACGCGCTCTCACCTGCATCTTTTTGAAGCGCGGGTCTGTGGGGTCCAGCGCGTACTCGGCGCTACGGAACATGTCGGAGAAACGCGGGTCCGACAGGTTTACCTCAAAGCCCGCGCCCGCCTCCTCGCCCGCCGCGTCCTCCTCGTCGCTGCCCGCGCGCGCCTTGCGCTTCGCCTCCTTCTTCTGCTCGCGCTTCTCCTGCGGGGGTTGGGCGTTGGAGCGCACACAGGAACAGGTTTGTGTGCGTGTGTGTGTGTGTGTGTGTGTGTGTGTGTGTGTGTGGAGGGTGTCACGGGTTCCACAATGGTTCTTCCACAATGGTTGCATGCGCAATCCGTTCATCCATCACACATCGTCCCCTCACCGCTCCCCTTTAGCCCAGCTCCTGCCCTACCAGCTCCCCAGTCAACCCCCGCCCCACCTTCTTTGTGAGCTTGCGCTTGCCCGCCTCCGCCGCGTCGTGCCCCGCCGGCAGCACGCGGCTCTTCACGCCCCGGGCGGCGTCCCGCAGCGCGCCGTCGTCCATCAGCAGCAGCTCCAGGTCGGCTGCCGACTGTTTGTCGCCGGCCTGGGGGGGAGGGGCGGGGAGGGGAGGGGAAGGCAGGCAGGAGGGGAGGGGGGAGCAGGCGTGCGTCATCAGTCGGGCAAGGAGGGCTTGGGGACTTGCTGGCAGGGAGGCTGGGCCAGGAGGCAACGGGGAGGGACGAAGGGGCCACACACGGCTTGGGGGACGTCTGCGTGCGCAAGCGGAGGCTGCAAGCACGAGGTGCGGGCAGAACAGTACAGCGGGAACGGGCGCGAGATGGTGGGCTGCGCACCGCTCTCACCTCCGCGCTCTTCTTGCCGCCCTTCTTGCCGTCCTTCCCGCCCTTGTCCTGCTTGTCCTTCTTGCCGCCCTTGCCTCTCCGCCCCGCGCCGTCGCCCTCCTCCTGCTCTTCCTCGTCTTCAGAGCCGAGGCCACCCGCCGCTGGCGCGCCGGGATCGCCGTCCTGTGGGTGGACAGGGTCGCCGGGTGGTGCGGGGTGGTGATGCAGGTGTTGAGTTACAGGTGCGAGAGGGCGAGGGCAGGGCCAGCGTACGCGCACGCACGCACGCGCGCGCGCACGCGCACACACGTTATGGACCCACTCGCTCATCAAGTCATTTGCTCAGACCCACTGGCAGACTGACGCCACGATGCACCCACAACAGTTACAGACAACAGCCCCGTTGCATGGAACCCCTTCAAGAACCCTCCTCACCTGGTTGAAGAAGGGATCCGAGAACGGGTCGTCGCCGCCGTCACCGCCCGAGCTAAAGAAGGGGTCGTCATCCGGCACGTCCCCATACATGCCTTCGCCGTCCTCGTCGTCGCTGCCGCCGGCCCCGCGCCCCTTCTTCCCGGCCGCCTTCTTGGCGTCCCTGCCCTTGCGGCCGCGGCCGCCGCCCTCCTCGTCCTCCTCCTCCGAGCCCGAGATGTAGTCGTCCGAGTCCTCGCTGCGAGTGGTGACGTGAAGTACAAAGAAGAGTCACAGTGTTAAGCGCGCGCGCACAAGGATATACTTGATGCCCACAGGCAGAGCCTGGGTCTAAGGTACACAAACGAAAGTAGGTGCACGCGCATGAATGATCCCACTCCCCGCTATTGGCCCCTGATGTCAAGCCCCTATCCCGCAAGGCCGCACCCACCTGTCTGAGAGGTTGCGCAGCCGGCCCTGCGCCTTGCGCTGCGCGCGCTTCTCCTTCTTCTTGCGCAGGTAGGCCTCCCACACCTGTTGGTGGATGTGTTGCATTGAGCGGGTTAGGTGGGTTTGTGCCCATCCATCGCGCCAAACCTGACGTACCGACCCTGATGCCGAAACCCTCCACAACACGCGCTGCACGCAGCCCTGCTCCTGCCGCCCTGTGGTCCACACCCAAACAGCCCAGGCCTCACCGTCTCTCCCGCCCGCGCTCGCTCCTCCTCCTTCTTTTTCTTCAGCCGCTCGCCCAGTCCCTCGAGCCCGCCGTGGAAGGTGACCACCATGTCCACGTCGCCCTTCTTCTTCTTGCCGCCGGCGCCTGCTGCACCAGCCGACGCCGCTGCCGCCGCGCCACGGCCCGCCTTCGCCGCCTGCCGCCAGAGGGAGGAAAACGATCATCCATATAAATGTTGGGCCAGGTGGTTGACCAGAGGTGTTTGTCAGTAATGCAGTCTCAGTATCATCGGCAACGACATACTATGGTACGTTAACGTGTCTTGGAATGTTCATAAATCATTGCTGAGACGCACCTGTCGCCCGCTCGTGCTGGGCTCGCCAGAGGCGCCGCCTGCCCGCCGCCCCCGGCCGCCGGCCTCCTCCTCCCCGTCCTGGTCACCCTCGGCCGCCTCGTCGTCCTCCTCCTCGTCGTCCCCCCAGCTCTTGCCGCCCACGCGCCCCACGGACTTGTCCTCCGTGGCCTCGCCCAGCAATAGCGCCCTGTGTCATTACAATGCATTTGGGGCAGCGATGGGCGCGATTCAGCTTGGTGAGCGGGATTGCGACAGGCATCCCTAAGCAACACATTTTTACTTTGTCTGCTGCCGCACAACAACACACAACTCCCTGCTTGCACCTCAAGCCGACCAACAACAGTCCAGCCAGTCCATCCAGTTGCCGCGCCCGCACGCACCTGTAGCGTGCACGCAGCGCCTCCGCGTCCTCCTTGCCGCCCTTGCCGCCCCCGCCGGCCGCCGCGGCCTCCTCCTCCTCGTCATCGTCGTCGCCGTCATCATCGCTGCCCAGGTAGGCGGCAAAGTCAGCTTCCCGCAGCTCCTCGTCCGTCTTGAGGCGCCGGCCCTGTCGTTGCGAATGCGGTGTTTGCAGCACGTGACGCGACAGTAACGCGTGGGGACGTTGGTAACGCGCTGTAGAAGGCACCTTCCAGGTGCAACCGCTTGGAGCCGTCTCGTGTTTTGTCAATGAGCTGGCCCCAGCCTGAGCTCAGACCCCACGCCCAGACCCTCAGCCCCCAACTCCCAACCCCAGCACCCAGCTACCCAAACCCAAACCCCAGCCTAACCCCCAACCCCCAACCTCAGCCCGCAGCGCCGCCGTACCTGCAGCTTGCGCTTTCGCTCCGGGTCCTCGGCGTCCCATGACAGCTTGGGGTCTGTGTGCTGCAGGCTGATGTTGAAGGTGGCGGGCGGCTCGTAGTCGGCGGGGACCTCGGTGGCGGCGTCGCGCACCTGGCGGCCCGCGAAGCTCTGTGCGCAGTGTTGCAAGATTTGGAGGATGTTTTGGTGGTGGTGGTGGTGGTGCTGGTGGTGGTTACGATACCGTATCGACGGTGCCAAGAAGTCTCGTGTGCATAGGAGGCAGGATAGGGGCGGAATACAGGCATGGCCGCACTTGCGTGTGGCAATACCACCACTCTTCCACGATTCCCAACATCACAGCCCCCCTCGTGCGCCACCCGCCCTAACCCCCGTGCAGACACGGAACCCAAGCCGCCTGGTCCCTCTCGTCGATTGCCAATGTCGAGTGTCGCCGCACCTGCTCGTCCGGCACGAAGCGCATGTCGAACTTGCATGCGGAGCGCTCGAACTCCAGTCCGTCGCACTCGTTGTACAGCTGCAGTGCCGTGGCGATGCAGTCGCACTCCACAATGGCGTAGTAGTACCTGCAGCGAGTGCGCGGGTGAGAGAGAGCGAGAGGGTGTAAAAGGGTACAAGTGTACACCTGCACGCACACCTGCACCTTGCACCCTGCCTCCCCAGTTTCTGCCGGAACCCTCACTCCTCCCACCACACCACGCATCGCCCTCCACCCTCCACCCTCCGCCGGCTCACCGTCCACCCTCCACCCCCGCCCCTCCCGCCCATCCTGCCCATGCCGCCCACCTCAGTCGGGACTTCTCATACGCGGCCAGGCGCTTCTTGTCCACCTCGGCGCCGTTATCCTCGTCATCCGCCTTGGCCGCCCCCGCCCTTCCGCCCTTCCTGCCGCCGTCCTTGGAGTCGGCGCCGCCCGCGCCGTTGGCGCCGTTGGCAGCGGCCTTGGCCTGACCCGGCCTCAGAATCATCTGTGTTGTGGCGAGGTTTGATATGAGTCAGCACCCAGGCAAGTCCCTGGCTAGCATCAAGTTACAGGCCCGTAGACCGCGCACCACGCCCGGTTCACGCAATCACCTGCTGCACTACAGTCTCTATTACCTGCTGCGGCACAAAACACACGGGCGTTCCGAATCTGACTCTAGACGCTGCCCCATGGCCAGTTGTCCGCCGGCCCTGCACGCCAGCCCCTTGCAGCTCGGCTGCCCTTCGCCCTGCCGCTCACTCACCGTGGGCCCCAGCGCCGCCTCCTCCGCCATGCGCTGCAGCCCGTAGTCGGACGGGTACACCGTCACTCGCTCGATCACCCCGCCTGCAGGCACACAGGCGGCAGGGACACACAGGCGTCAAAGGCACGGTACCGTAACAACATGTTTCCACAGTATTGTGACGTACCCGCCGTAAGCCCCTATCCACCCGACGTCGGCTCGTCCCCAGCTCACCAAACCTGCCCGCCTCCTGCGACGCCAGACCCCACATCAGGCCCGAACGCTGCCCCTCCGCTCTGCTGCCCCGCCGCCCCGGTTCCCAGCCGCCCCGCTGCCCCACCAGCCCCGCTGCCGCCGCCACCCGCCTCCGCGGCCCCGGCCTACCCTTGGGCAGGAAGGAGCGCAGCACCACCAACACATCCACCGCCCGCACGTGGTCCCAGTCCAGGTCCACCAGCGCCAGCCTGCGAATGAGGGCAGTAGGGTTGGAGGGCAGGAGGGCAGTAGTTTCATGGCTGTTAGCTCCCCACACATGCCCGCACACCTGCAATGCCCTCGCCCCTTGTGCCGTCCCAACGCATAAAACATAGGCAACATTCAGTTAACGCAACTTCCATTGGCGGGCTCGCGCCCTCGTTCCCTTAACCACACAGTAGTTCATGAACACTGTCGACGCTTTCTGCTGGCGCTCTCCTAACACACAACACTACACACACAACACCGCAACACACAACCACAAGCACCATAACCATAAGCGCCCCCACCTGCGCGTCTCCTCCTGCGGCGGGATCTCCTCATCCGGGTTGAGCGCGTTGGCTCCGGCGCCCCACTCCGCCGGGTCCAGCCCCGGCCCCGCCGCCTCGCCGTCCTCCCCGAACGCCTCCTCCTCGTCCGTGAGCGGCTCATCCGCCGAGTCGTACTCCTCGGCCTCGCCGCCCTCGCCGTCCTCGCTGTCCGAGGCTGCGCGTCGGCAAGTCGGGGGCAGGGGTTTCAGGGGCAGGGGCATGGTTGGGAAGATTGCGGGCTGAGGTCGCGGACGCGGCGTGGCAACTGCCCAGCAGCAGCCATCCTGGAAAGCTGAACTATCCAACACCCAACACCCGAGCTCACCGATCATGCCGCGAGCGCGCGCCCAACGCAACTGCGCCTTTGCCTCCTCGTCGTCCTCGCTGCCGCCCTCCTCGTCCTCCTCCTCCTCGTCCTCGCCCTCAGCATCCGCATTGTCATCGGTGTCCTCCTCCATCTCATCCTCATCAAGCGCCACGCCCTCCAGCGCCTCTGCCTCCTCCCCCTCCTCCTCTTCCTCAGACTCAGAGGGTGGTGCCAGCTCCCGCGCAGCGGGCTTGCCTTTGCCCTTGCCCTTGACGCCCTGTGGCGCCGCCGCCGCTACCGCCGCCGCAGCGCCCTTCTGCTGCTTCTGCTTCTGGTCCTTGCCTTTGCCCGCTGCCGCTACTGCAGCGCCCGCCTTGCCCGGCGCGGCCACCTCCTTGTGCTTGCCGCCCTTCGCCTGCTTAGCACCCTTAGCCTGCAGCTGCTGCTGGGGCTCCTCCTCGCTGGCATCAGCTCCCGCGGGCTCCTCAGAGCCCGGCTCGCCGGCACCTTCGCCGCCGGTCTCCCGCCACTCGTCCTCGTCCTTCAAGCGGTAGTAGCGCTTCAGGTCCTCATTGCGCTTCTTGTCCTCAATCTGTCATATACATGAACGCGGGCAATGCGTAAGTTGTTTGAGCGCACATGCCGAGGACAAGCCAGTTATGTGTTGGCAGGCCTGTTAGTGCGTTCGGCGCGTATCCAGAGTGATAGTCGGGGACTGAGGGAGGGCGACCGCCGGCGGTAGACAGGTGCCCGAGCCCGCGGGCCGTCGGGGCCCCCCGATGGCCTCCGCTGCCATTGTCGCGCGCTGTCACTCGCGTCCTAATCTCAACTGACACCCTCGAAGCAACGCAGCTGTTCCTCACGCCTACATAGTATCGTGCTGGACCTACCTTGCGGCCGCGCTTGTCCACTGCCGAGCGCGCCTGGAACTCAGGGTCCTCAAACATGCCTGGCGGGGGCGGGGCAAGGGTGGGGTGATGGGTTGAGCGGGCGAGCAGCTAAGCGGCTGGGAGCGGCAAGTGCGGGGGCAGGGCAGGGAGCGCACTGGGCTGGGCTGGTCAATGCGTGGGCTCAGGCAACCACGAGCAAAAGTGCCGTGGTTGTGATAGCTGGAGGGATGGCGGGCGTCGGACGCAGCGGTGGGTCGTACATGCGTGTCAACAGCAGCAACATCTGCCGGGCAGCAGGGTTTGCCGCCGCCGGCACGGCACGCCGAAGCACGACGCCAAACCCGAGCTGTCCGGCCGGCAAGAAAGTTCAGTAGCGTACCTGCGAAGCGCTTGTCCACCACCACTTTGTTCTTCTGCTTGGGAAAGCGCTGGAAGCGCGGGTCGCTGTGCATGGCGGCGAAACGGGGGTCGACCTTGCCCCCGCCCTTGCCTTCCGGTTTACCCATCTTGATGTGTTTATTTGCAATAGATTACAATGTCAAAAACTGTTATTTTGTTCAAGAAGACGCTTCTAGAGAAAGAACTTCAGAAAGTCCAGGTACTTCTCTACGGGGCTCAGTAATTCACGTACAAGAAGTGCAAATTCAATTGAAACCTTTGTGATAACAAGAAACACAATTGACCCTGAGACCGGACCCATGCACGATCGCTGATGCGGAGGACCGCACTTTCGCCCAAACGTCGACGTGGTCTTTCTTTTCTAGGGCAGCTAGGAACCCAGGACTAACTGGGCATCGCCCTTGACTTGACTGCTTTACTTGCACACACGCCGTCAAGCATTTAGCTTAGGTTAGCAGCTCCGTCGCAGCCATGCAGACCAGCAGGGCCTCTATGGCCCGCAACCAGCCCGCTCGGCTTATGCCGGGCGCGCCGGTGCGCGGACCCCTGTCTCTGCGCCCTATGCGCCCGGTGAAGGCTGCTGCCCCCGTCGAGGAGGTTCAGGAGGTGAGCTTGCAGGCCAAAATCTTGGTTTAGAAAATTGTTCGCAATTGCGCTGCGCATCTGGGCTTTAGCGGTGAGGGCAGGCAAAAAGACGGTTGGGTGTGCAGATTGTGGCCGGCGCCCCGAGATATGCAGCGTGACCGCGACCTCGCCCCCCGTTCCTAATGCGCAGCAAGCCGCCCTGACCTTCATGGAGGAGGAGCCGGTGCCGAAGGCGTTCCCCTACCCGCTGCCGAAGGACGGCACTCAGCAGTTCCTGTCGGGCATCCCTCTGCCCCTGCTCTACCCCGGCTTCCTTGCCGCTATTGGCGCTGCTGGCCTGGCTGGATCGGTTGTGGGTCGCGCTGCCCCGGGTGAGATTTCGCTTTGGTCGCGCCGAGGGGGGCGTGCGATGCCTCGCCAAGGAGCCGACCGCGGTCAGCGACTCGCGTTTTCTATAGAATCGGTTCGCTGTCGCTGCACCAGCAGCACTACATGAGCCAAATCTTCAAGGATCCTCGCTTAGATCTAGGCGGAGAAGCAGAATTCGGGCCGGCTGTCCCGGAGGTCGCTGGCAGCTGGCACGGCCTCCCTCGCAGTGCACCCACAGCCCCAGCAGCGCATCCCCTGCGACAGCTTAGCCTGCCATCAGCCATTTCCATGCGCTTCAGTGGCAGCTAGGCCCCACCGGACTTGCACGTGCACATGCCCTGGAGAGGAGACGGATTGGCTGCATCTGCCGCCACACCTGCTGCTGACCCTACACCCGCCGCATCCATGTCCTGCCGGCGCGCCGCCCCATGCGCAGTTGACCCCGGCGTGAAGGAGGTGGCCTCCTACGGCGTGGCCGCCGTCGCCGCCGCCGCGACCGCCTACGGTGCCGTACAGGTGCGGTCACGCGCCCCCAAACACACCGTGTCTGCCTGCCCCGCCTGCGCTTCGCCGAAGCAGCATCAGTCACCTGCCATCACCGACACGCAGGATTGGATGCATGCAATGACAGCAACAGCAACATAACAACAACAAACGCGACCTGCAAACCCTGAACCCCAACAGGCCAAGCGTAAGCGCGACTCGGTGGCGGTTGTGGATCTGTACAACGCCATCGTGGAGCTGCCGGACGCTACCGACCTCACGCCGCAGACCGTGGCGGTGCGTTGACCGTTGGCCGTTGACTTTGGCTGGGGCCCGTGGGAGCGTTGGGTCGGCGCCTGGGAACGCGGCGTGGCAAAGAAGGGAGCAAAGGCTTGGGATGAGCACGGCGGCCTGCAAGAGCTTATGACGGGGGCGATGGAGGGTGGACGTGAACGCTTGGGAGGAATGCTGCTGTCAGAGCCGCGTTCTGAGCAGGCGTGGTACGGCGCGGTGGGAGCACCACGCAAGCTCCAGGGGCTGCAGCGCAATGGCAGCAGCGTAGGGTCAGTGTGCGGATTTCTCGAGGACTGGTCGGGGGCGCGGCGCTCGGGGGCTCTGCTGCGGCGCGCCGGACAGGAACTGGAGTCAGCGGCGCCTGCAGCGCCCGCAGGAGCAGCAGCAGGAGCACAGAGCGAAAGCAGCGGCATCAATGGCGGCAGCGGTGGCAGCGGCAGAGGACGCGTCCTAAGCCTGCGGCAGAGCCATGCGCGGGGTTGGGCCCGCCGCTGCGGTGCAGTACTGCAGGGCGCTTGCCGCAGCCCTTGCAAGCCGCCGTCACCGCTGCCGCCATAGGCTCGCGGATCACCGACACGGCGCACAGCTCTGTCGGCGGCGTCTGTGGGGCCCCAGCATGTCAGCTCAGACCCGGAGGAGCAAGCGGAAGCCGGCACGTCGGCAGCCTCCTCCGCAGCCGCCGCCCCTCGCAAAAGCAAACCGCCTCGCTGAGCCGCACGATTTGCCGGCTGACCCCGACTCCCCCTCAAACCCGTGCCTCCCCCCGCAATCCCCTCTCCGCCCTGCAGGACGTTGGCTCCAAGTACGGCATCAACTTCCAGAAGGACGAGCTGGACGGGCTGAAGCGCATCTACGGCCAATTCCTGGAGTCCGTGATCCCCACCGGCGACACGCAGCTCAAGGTGGGGGGCGATTGGCGGGGGGGGGGGGGGGGCTGCGGGAAACGTGAGCGGGATACAGTGGTCAGTGGAGGACACGCGGGCTGTGGGAGAGGAGCAGCGGGTGAGGGGAGGGGCGGCGGCAGCCGCAGGGGCCGGGGTGGCCGGGGTCTGAGCGGCAGGGGACTGCGTATGAAGGAGGCGAAGCAGGGCAGCGCTTGGAGGCAACGCAGTACAAACACAGGCGCAAGGAGCTCGGCATCAGGTCACATCTGTCATCCCCACCTCCCAACGCCCTCGCACCGTCCAACCCACCTTCCAATCTGCCTCCCCCCCCTGTACCGCTTTTCCAAACATCCCTGCAACCCCCCTCAGGGCGACGAGGCCATTAAGGTGGCTGCGTTCAAGGACATCCTGGGCCTGGCCGACGAGGACGCCGCGCCCGTGCACATCGAGGTGAGGGAGGCGGCGGGAGAGGGAGGGGGGAGAGGGAAGGGGGAGGGAGGGGCGGCGCGGCGTGCGACAGAGGGAGGGGAGCGAGGGAGAGAAGCGGAGCAAGGGAGAGGCGGTGGAGCGGGCGCGACGTGCTGCAGAGCTGGTGCCGGGGAGTGGGCGGCTGGCATACTTGCCGGGACCTGCGCTTGGGGTTGTCCGAATCGACTGCAAAGGGACGGAGGAGGGGAGTGCTTCGCCGCTGCGCCGCTTACTCACTTCACGGCCCGCTCTGTCTGTTCCACCTCCCCCCCTCCCCCACTCCCCAGGTCGGCCGCCGCATGATGCGCGAGGGCTTTGAGACCAAGGACCGCAACGCCGTGTTCGAGAAGCGCAAGGTGGGAGCGGAGGTTGGGGTGGGTTGGAAGGGGTGGGGCGAACTGCAAGGAAGGAGACGTTGCAGCCGTCAACGGGAAGGGCAGGGCCAGGGGGCTGGTGTAGGCCGGCCGGCCGGGCGTCTTGGTGTGTTTTGTCCGTGTTGTAGGTAGCCGTGCCCACGGCCGCTCCGGCCCACCACAGATCCTCAACACTCCCGTCAGCCCCGTCTATACCGCCCCTTTCTGCCTCTGTCCCCCGCTTCCATAATCGTGAAGGTAACTAACTAAGAATGCATGAACCTCCCCCAACAGGCCTTCCAGCGCCTGATCTACGTGAGCCAGGTGGTGTTTGGCGACCAGAAGGCCGCCTTCCTGCTGCCCTGGCGCCGCACCTTCAACCTCAACGATGCGCAGGTGAGGCAGGCAGACAGGCAGCGGCCCCAGCAGCTGTAGCTGTAGCTGCGGTAGCAGCAGCAGCCGTAGCGGCAGCTGCCCCCGGGCAGCATTGCCCAGGCACAGAGGGCAGGGGGGACACGAGAACAAGAATCAAAGCGGGAGCGGGGTTGTGACGTGGGCGTGCCAGTACAACGGGAGGGGCCGTGCAGGTCCAGCGGCTGCATCCCGCCTCAATTGAGTCCGCGCGCCCTGTCTCTCAGCTCTGACTCATGCACATGTGTATATGTGTGGTATTCGCATCGCACATGCGGCCCCCAGATCTTCGTGGCCCGCCGCGACAACGCCCGCGCCATCTTCCGCCAGTTCCTGGAGGCCCGCGGCGGCGCCCTGCCCGCCGACAGGTGGGAGCGCGAGGGCGAGAGCGAGAGGGCGAGAGGGCGAGGGCGGGACAGACACGGCGCTGTCCGGAAGCGTGGAGCGGGCTGGGATAGCGGGTTGGGAGAACGTGTGTGGATAGCATGTTGCAAGGATGGAAGGCAAAGTGGCGGCAGTGCCTGTACTGCACGGTATCACTGTTTCATAACGAAACGGCAAGTGTGTTGATATGTGGGGTTTGATTGCTGTGCGTCACACAGTCGCGATCTCACACTTGCACACACGGGCCCCTCCAGGCACTTCCTGCGCGAGCTGCGTGAGAAGCAGACCGCCATCAAGCTGTTCGACGAGACCGCCGCGGAGGTGGTCAAGGAGGCCGCGCGCAAGTGAGGCGGATAGAGGGAGGGGTGGGGCTGGCTCGGGCAGGAGGAGGAAGAGGAGGGGGCGGAGAGGAGCTTTCACGGCTGGTTACGTTGCTAGCGCAAAAGGGTGAAGGCCCTTGTTACCGAGGTCTTGGAGCAATGCTGACGGCAACACGGACGTGTTCAACTGACGCGCCTCGCTTCCCGTGGGTGCCGTCCTCCAGGACCGTGGAGGCTCACCTGTCCAAGGCCGTGGAGCTGTCCAAGGCCACGGGTGGGTACTGTACGGGGCTATGGGCACGGGTGCAGCATGAGCTGGGGGCGGGCAGGAGACGCGGCGGGCGGGATGATGAGGGCGAGGTGGTGGTGTCTTTTGGGGGGGAAGGGCGCGGCTGGGGGGAAGAGACCCAGGAGCTATTGAGGGAACAAACGTCTTACGGTTGCCGTTACGCTTGCCGTTACGCGGTTATGAAAGTTATGGTGTCGTCGAGATCTCGTAGACCACCCTTTTCCTACCCATCTGCCCTAAACAGGCAAGATGCGCGACGTCGCCTCGCTGGTGGCTGAGGTGGACGCACTGCTCGAGTACGAGCGCAAGCTGGTCCGGTACGGCTCCGAGGACGACCTGGTGTCTGGTCTGGGTCTGGTCACCATCCACGGCGGCGCGCTGGACGTGGAGGGCAAGGGCCGCGACATGAAGGACGTGTTCCGGTGGGTGGCGGTTGGGTGGAGGCGGTTGGTGGTTGGTTGGGACGGCGGTTGGGGTGTTTACGTGGAGACTGTGGTTGGGGCGGTTGGTGTGTGGATAGAGTGGCAGGCTGCGGCCGAAGCCATGAGCCGGGCTGGGGGGGGGGTGGAGGGGGGTATCAAGGTGGGTTTGGGTAAGGCGGGTCTTAAGTCCAGCTGCTGCAGCAGGCGGGCGTTGCCGTTGTCATCAGCTCCACCTGCTCCACCTGCTTAAGTGTGCGCACCGCCCTTATCTCACTCCCACTCCCACTCCCACTCTCCCCATCCCGCTCAGTGCATGGCTGGAGGAGAAGCTGAACCAGGCGGGCGAGTTCAGCGCCGCGCTGGACGCGGAAGCCGCCGAGCTGGCCACCGTCATGTGCATGGGCGCCAAGGAGACGCAGGTGGGGGGAGCAGGATTTGGGGGGGGGCGGGTGGGTGGCGGAGGGGGGGGGCGGGGACGAGGAGACGCATTTTTGGGTGGGGGTGGGGGGGCAAAGGGGGAGGGGCAACGGGGGAAGGGCAGGGTGAGGAGGAGGGCCGGGGCGGTACGAAGACCCAACGAAGTGAGTAGCTAGGGCTGATGAAGAGCCGAGGGCGGGCGTGGAAGAAGGGAGCTCGAAGAATACGGAATGGGTCGGGCGGAAGGGCGGCTGCAGAGGAAGGGGGAAAGGGGTTGCACGCGGGTTAGGGTTCAGCGAGCATACCTATTGAGTTTGAGCTACGGGCTACAGGAGGGGCACGGCGGCAGGTGTTGACTGAATGGTGCTGACCCGCAACCTCCGCTCCTCCGCTCGCGCTCGCGCGCACCCCCACTCCAGGGTCTGCGTGACGAGGTGTCTGCCAAGCTGTACCGCCGCCTGCTCAAGGAGGAGGTCACCAGCGGCCGGTGAGGGGGGGCGGGGAGGAGGGGAGGGGGAGGCGGGGAAGGGGAAGGGGGAGGCGGGGAAGGGGAAGGGGGAGGCGGGGAGGAGGGGAGGGGGAGGCGGGGAAGGGGAAGGGGGAGGCGGGGGAGGTTGAGGGAGCGGAGGGGATTCATTTCCACGCCAACGGATTGGCGGGTGTGGAGGGCTGGGGCAGAGCACAAGAGGGCGGGACAGGGCAGGCGCACGGCCTAGTGATGAATGGCAGGGATGCATGGGTGCAGCCAGGAAGCTGGGATGCGAATCAGGAACCTGGGCGAGCCATGCCGCGCGGATGGGCGGCGCTGCTGACATCCACGCACTCCCACCTGCACTAACCCTTTCTCACATCCCCGCCCCCAACCTCACCCCCACCACCACCACCACCACCACCACCAACAGCCTGGACGCCGCGGGCAGCCCCGCCTCGGTGCTGCAGCAGCTGTGCGACAAGGTGCGTGTAGGGGGCAGGGGGGCAGGTTGGCAGGAGGGCGGGCGGACAAGGCTGGGAAAAGCTCTGCGGCTGTGGCTGATTGTGGCTCGAGGCCGCAGGCTGCAAGCCCTAGGTACTGCGGGCTGTTACAGGTGGGGCTGGGCCTGGGGCTAAGGCCGTGGGCTAGCACCGTATCCCAGAAGTCCATCTCCAAACCCCGGTGCGTCTCTCGCTCCCCCCTTACCGCCCTGTCCCCAGCTTGTATCCTGATCCCAACGTTCTTGACATCCCAAACCCCCCCCCCCTCACCGCCACCCCGCCCCTCTCCTCCCCCTCCTCCCCCCAGGTCCGCTTCCGGCCCGAGGCGGCGCTGGAGCTGCACCGGCAGCTGTACAAGGCCAAGATGGCCAGCCTGCTGGAGTCGCGGCGCGGGCGCGGCGGCCTCACGGACGCGGACGCCGAGGACCTGAAGCGCATCCGCCGCATCCTGTGCCTGCCCGCCGACGTGGCCAAGAAGGTGCGGCGGAGGGGAGGATGGAAAGGGAGGGAGGGAGGGGAAGGGGGAGGGAGGGAGGGGAAGGGGGAGGGAGGGAGGGAGGGGAAGGGGGAGGGAGAGAGGGGAAGGGGGAGGGAGGGAGGGGAAGGGGGAGGGAGGGAGGGGAAGGGGGAGGGAGGGAGGGGAAGGGA